>NC_081409.1:906342651-906367651 GCF_030272615.1 Cryptomeria japonica | reverse complement strand
TTGGCCAAATGGCATGCTCTCTTAGGAGAATTTAGAATTTCATAGTAGAACATTGAGTAATTCAATGCTAGACCAAGTCTGATAGGATTGGTAGGAGGAAGTGATAGTTCTGATACTTAATTTGTTAAGTACAGATGCAAAGCTAGTAAGATGAGAGGGGGGGGGTGAATCATACAAACTTAATCTTCCATAAAAACAACAGATTCAACCTCGATAACATATACTTCAGTAATATAACCTGAACTGCTAAATATGCAAACTTGAAAGCATATGAACATCATAACACTCATAACACCAGATTTAACGTGGAAACCCAAATAGGGAAAAACCACTATGGGATTTCGGATCCACTAAGAAATATACTCTTCTAGAGTATGCTCGGTTAAAAGCAAATCCTGTCAAAGATTACAAACACATTGCTAGATGTGACTCGGTTAAGGGATTTCGCTCAGATCTGTTAGGATCTTCACCTTGTTAGAAGTGACCTTGTTAACGGATTTCAAACACTCAACTAGAATGTCACCTTGCTAGAGGGTTTTACAAATAAGACTGTTAATTCCACTTGGTTAAGAGATTTTCTGTCACTCTACAGTAATAAAAATCTATTTGCAACTTCACATCTAAAATGCTAAAGCAGATTCTTATTTGCTCAATACAATATAGACATAGAACTAATCTTGTCCATCTATTGGGCTCTATACTCTATTATTCAAAATAGGTCTTCAAGCTTCAGTGCTTGGTAATCACTATGTAGCATCCCTGTGCATACACTTGCCCACATCATTGCTTATCAACAGTTCCTTATTTATAAACAATAGCTAACCGCTTAATCTCCTTGATCACATTTCCCATGATCAATCATAGCCGTCAGATCTTCAAACTTTGACCAGGTTCAATGTATCCTTTGATCTGAAAACATTTTACTTCATCTTGGAACTTGTATATATTTATTGGAACTAGTGCTAGGGTATTGCGGTTCAATCTGAGCTGTATATCTTCTTGCCGATTTTCCTTTGCCATAGATTCTTTAACAAACTTTATTCATGACATACCAATCATTTAATCATAGCCGGCTCATTAGCGTCCTTCAGTAAATAATGCATGTAATCATTTAATTCATTCTGTTATTACTCGGTTGTAGCTCGGTAAATACTAAACTTGACTTGGTAGACATTTCGCCTTCATTAACAGATAGCGATAACCTTAGGGTTTACCGACTAGGTTCTTTGCTCGGTAACATAGTATATTATTAACCTTACAATCAATAACATATGTATGATATCAAAACAATCTAAACATCATGATCTAATCATTGTCTAACGCGGTAATAGTTGCCCATTGAATAACTTATTTCTCCCCTTATTCATCATATTCTTTCTGTGTCTTTTACCGACATCTTTATACTTATCAAATCATACTTCTCAAGATATGGCAACATCATACTAAATTAGAAAATCAATTTCTTGATATCAATGACAAAATAATAATATTAAGACAGTAAACATCCTTAATCAGGTATATCCATAATCATCAACAACCTTCTCAATATACTTAATGAAATGCCAACAATCTCCCCCTTTGGCATTGATGGAAAAACCAATTGATTTGACCTAATTGATTCGGATTGTTGTGAGATTTTGAAATACTGAAATGCTCTCCCCCTTACATTAGTCTTCTCTTCTTTTCTCTTTAGTCTTGCTTTTCTTCAGTCTTCTCCCCCTTTGACAACAATGCCAAAAATTAAAGAACTAAAACATAATTTCTTCCTGTATGAAGTGATTTCCTGTTGTTATGTGTCAACTTAGTCTCAGTCAAAGCATTAATGTCTTCAATTCCTGTTTCCTGTATTTGTTCCCTGCACACCTTTAGAAAACCTCCTAAAGTGTGTAGATTAGCATAAACTCTTAAAAGATATTCTGTAGAGTCATCGAATTGATGCCTTCACCGAACTCGGCCAGTGAGTAGAAGATAGGGGTAGGACCCCTAACTTACTTCTGAGATACTCAAAAGTGTCCCTTGGTAGTGGCTTGGTGAAGATATCTACTATTTGTTCCTTTATGCAAACATATTCCAACACCACTTTCTTCTCTTGAGCTTCTTCTCTAAGATAATGTTATTTGATAGAGATGTGCTTTGTCGTAGAGTGCATAACAGGATTCTTTGAAATGTTAATGGCACTAGTATTGTCAAAGAATATAGTTACTGGCTCAGTAGATTTCTCATTTATACCTTCCAATAGTTGTTTGATCCATGCTATGTTGGTACAATTCAATACTACAGCAACGTATTCAGCTTCTGTTGCTGACTGTGAAACACATTCTTGTTTCTTGCTAAGCCAACTCACTAGTCTTTCTCCTAAAAAGAAAGCTTCTCCACTTGTGCTTTTCCTGTCATCAATGTTGCCTGCCCAATCAGCATTAGTATAAACTTTTAAATCAAAGTCATTTCCTTTCTGATATACTAAGCCATAATCCTCAGTGCCTTTCAAGTATCTGAAAATTCTCTTGATTGCTATCATGTGTGTTTCCTTAGGATCTACAAAGAATCTTGCAACTATACCTACTGCATGTGCTATGTCTGGCCTGCTGTGAACAACATATTGTAGCTTTCCAATCATGGATCAGTAAAGTGTCTCATCAACAGATGCAGATTCATCATTCTTTGATAATTTACAGTTGGTAGTCATAGGAGTACTTACTGGTTTTGAATCCTCCATTCCAAATTTCTTCAAGATTTTCTTTATGTACTTGGATTGAGTAATGAAAATCTCATTTTTCATTTGTAGTATCTATAAACCTATAAAATACTTTATCTCACTGATTAATGACATCTCAAATTCTGTGCTCATTTCATTTCTAAAGTTCTTACATAGAGAGTCATTTCCATAAAAGATAATATCATCAACAAATATGGCTGAGATCAGTATTCCATTTTCATCATTCTTCATGTACATGTTACTATTTTCACTTGTTCTTATAAAACCAATCTTGATTAAATAAGAGTGCAATCTTTCATACCATGCTCTAGGTGCTTGTTTCAAACCATATAAAGCTTTGTTCAATTTACATACCTGATCTTTATTCTTGTTTTCAATAAATCCTTTAGGTTGTTCAACAAAAACTTCTTCTTCTAATATACCATTTAGAAATGCAGATTTGACATCCATTTGATATACCTTGAAATTCTTGTAAGAAACATATGCCAACAATGTTCTTACTCCTTCTAGTCTAGCCACAGGTGCAAAATTTTCACCATAATCAATTCTTTCTTCTTGAGCATAACCTTTGCAAACTAGTCTAGCTTTATTTCGAATGACCTCTCCTTTTTCATTCAACTTGTTTATGAAAATCCACTTTGTACCGATTACATTTTTTTCCTTCGGTCTTAGGATCAGTGTCCATGTGTCATTCTTCTTGATTTGATCAATCTCTTCTATCATAACATTTATCCAATCTTCACTGTTAAATGCCTCTTTCACTATTCTCGGTTCAAATTCAGATATCAGACATGTGTTCTGTCTCAGTTTGTTTCTTGTCATCACTGGATCATCCTTATCTCCTATAATCTAACTTGATGCATGATGTCTTCTGACATACTTAGGTAATACAGGCTCAGTAGGCTCTATATGATCTTCTTCATCAATCGGTAATTGAATATTCTCTTCATTTCCTTGAGCAGTTCTCTCGGTAAGACTTGTCGGTTGAACATAGACAAATTCATCATAATCTTCTAGTTCTTTGGAGTTTCCTTCATCATTTCTTTTTGTAAATTCATCAATTTTCACATTTGCACTTTCTACTATTTTGTTAGATGATTTGATCAGACATTTAAATGCTTTACTTCTAGAAGAATAACCAAGAAATGTTCCTTCTTCACTTTTCTGATCAAATTTGTCATTTCTATCATCCTTGTGTACATAGCATCTACTTCCAAAGATTTTGAAATAACTTACATTACATTTCTTGTCATACTAGATTTCATATGGTGTCTTCAAAGTTCCTTTCTTTAGTTGTACTCGATTTAGGGTGTAAACTGCTGTGCTTATTGCTTCTCTCCAAAATATTTGTGGCACTTTATTTTCAATCATCAGGGTTCTGGCACAATCCATAATAGATCTATTTCTTCTCTTAGCAATTCCATTTTTTTGTGGAGTTCTTGGTGCAAAGACTTGTCATTTAATACCATGATCATTGCAGAATAAGTTGAACTCATCAGATGTGAACTCTCCTCCTCTATCTAATCTAAGACATTTCAGTTGTCTTCCTGTTTCATTTTCAACTTTTTCCTTGTACCATTTAAACATTTGAAAAGCTTCTGATTTTTCTTTTAGAAACATAACCGACATCATCCTTGAGTAGTCATTCACAAATAATATGAAATATTTATCACCATAATAACTTTGAACTTTCATAGGACCACAAAGATCAGTGTGCATAAGATCTAAAATTCCTTTAGAAGTGTAAGACTTACTTGTAAAGCTTGATCTTGTCATTTTACCCATCTGGCATCCTCGACACATAGCATTCTCAGGTTTTTCAAGACTCGGTAGACCTCTTACTCGGTGCTTCTTGCTTATTTTGATCAGATTATCAAAATTTACATGACAAAACCTTTTATGCCATAACTAGGTATCATTTATCTTTGCATATAGACATTTATTCTGAGTTGAGTCAAGATGAAATGTATTACCTTTTGTTTGTATCCCGGTAGTAGCTAACTTTCCATGCTTGTCATGAACTTTGACAATTCATTTCTGAAATTCTATTCGGTATCCTATATTGTTTAGTTGTGCTACACTCAACAAATTGTATTTCAAACCTTCAACCCAATAAACATCATTGCACTTTGCATTGTCAAGAATTGTTATGGATCCTTTACCTTTTACTGGACATGGTGCATCATTACCAAATCTTACATAGCCTCCATCATAGTCTTCTAACATAAAAAACTTGTGTTTATCACTTGTCATGTGATGTGAGGATCCACTATCTATGATCCAAGAATCATTAGTATTTATGTGAGATATTAGGGCTTTTTCTTCATACCTTTCTTCATCTGATCCATCTTTGATAGCCACATAAACTACTTCCTCTGTATCAATTTCATCTGATTTATCATCATTGGATTCCTTATCGGCTATTAAGCATGTCTTTCTAGCTCTTCTTCTGAAGTCTCGGTGTCCTCTGTAATGATTATCTTTCTGTTTGTCATCTCAGTAATCTCTCTTTTCAGTAGAATCTTTGTTAGGATAGTTAGAAGCCATATGTCCTATCTTATCACAATTGAAACATTTCAAAGGTAGTTTTCCTTTATACTTACCTTTGCCTCTCAGTCACCTTCTAGCTAACAATGCTTCAAACTCTTCTTGCTTTCTGATTTCCTCATACAGTTTGTGTACCTCCTCCATGTTCTTGTGAAATCTTTCACTTGCTCCACTGTGATCTCCTTCAGAGTACTTATACTTTCTTTCATTGTAATCATTAGATTCATCAAGATGAAAAGAACTAAATGCAAATTCAACTTTATTTACTGAAGACCCATTGTTATCAAAGTTACTCAACTCAAATGCATGTAGCTTACCAATAATAGCATCTAAGGAAACTGGCATATTGGGTACAGACCTTAATTCATTGATTGCAGAGACTCGGATTGCATAAGCTGGTAGAAGGGTTCTTAACAACTTACTTGTTATATCCTTTTCTTCAATGGTTCCACCTACTCCTTTAATTTGATTGACAATATCCTTTAGTCTTGTACTATATTGGGTTATGTTCTCACCTTCATTCATCCTCATAGATTCAAGTTGTCCTCTTAGACTATCCACTTTTCCTCTTTGAAAATGTTCATCACTGCCATACACAGAGATGAGCTTGTCCCACATCGCCTTTGCATCATTGCAGCCTTCTAGATCATTAAACTCTGATTTGGTCAATGCAGATGTTATTTCAATCATTGCTTGGATATATTCTTTCTTTGCCTTAATCTCTTCCATTGTCAATGGATAGGTTCTTGGTGTGATGAAATCATTCTCCAGATAATATACAGCATATTCTCCAACTCCTGATAGGTGCAGCTTCATCCTTTTCTGCCATGTAGAGAAACTTGACTTGTTCAGCTTCGGTGCATCCCTCTTATACATCTTTGGATATTTTTCCTCAAGTACCTTTAAACTTTTTCTTCGGGAGTCCACAAGCTCTGATACCAATTGATAGTTCTGATACTTAATGTTAAGTACAGATGCCAAGCTAGTAAGATGAGAGGGGGGGGTGAATCATACAAACTTAATCTTCCATAAAAACAACAGATTCAACCTCGGTAACATATACTTCAGTAATATAACCTGAATTGCTAAACATGCAAACTCAAAAGCATATGAACATCATAACACTCATAACATCAGATTTAACGTGGAAACCCAAATAGGGAAAAACCACTATGGGATTTCAAACCCACTAAGAAATATACTCTTCTAGAGTATGCTCGGTTAAAAGCAAATCCTGTTAAAGATTAAAAACACATTGCTAGATGTGACCCGGTTAAGGGATTTCCCTCAGATCTGTTAGGATCTTCACCTTGTTAGAAGTGACCTTGTTAAAGGATTTCAAGCACTCAATCAGAATGTCACCTTGCTAGAGGGTTTTACAAATAAGATTGTTAAGTCCACTTGGTTAAGAGATTTTCTGTCACTTTACAGTAATAAAAATCTATCTACAACTTCACATCTAAAATGCTAAAGCAGGTTCTTATTTACTCAATACAATATAGACATAGAACTAATCTTGTCCATCTGCTGGGCTCTATACTCTGTTATTCAAAATAGGTCTTCAAGATTCAGTGCTTGGTAATCAATGTAGCATCCCTGTGCATACACTTGCCCGCATCATTTCTTATCATCAGTTCCTTATTTATAAACAATAGCTAACCGCTTAATCTCCTTGATCACATTTCCCATGATCAATCATATCCATCAGATCTTCAAACTTTGACCAAGTTCAATGTATCCTTCGATCTGAAAATGTTTTACCCCATCTTGGAACATGCATATATTTCTTGGAACTTGTGCTAGGGTATTGCGGTTCAATCTGAGCTGTAGATCTTCCTGCCAATTTTCCTTTGCCATAGATTCTTTAACAAACTTTATTCACGACATACCAATCATTTAATCATAGCTAGCTCATCAGCTTCCTTCATTAAATAATGCATGTAATCATTTAATGCATTCTGTTATTACTCGGTTGCAGCTTAGTAAATACTAAACTTCACTCGGCAGACATTTCGCCTTCATTAACCGATAGTAATAACCTTAGGGTTTACCGACTAGGTTCTTTGCTCGGTAACATAGTATAGTATTAACCTTACAATCAATAACATATGTATGATATCAAAACAATCTAAACATCATGATCTCATCATTGTCTAACTCAGTAATAGTTGCCCATTGAATAACTTATTTCTCCCCTTATTCATCATATTCTTTCTGTGTCTTTTACCGACATCTTTATACTTATCAAATCATACTTCTCAAGATATGGCAACATCATACTAAATTAGAAAATCAATTTCTTGACATCAATGACAAAATAATAATATTAAGACAATAAACATCCTTAATCAGTTATATCCATAATCAATTTCTTGGGTAGGAGGAAGGTCAGTTGTTGTTGTATTTGAAGCTGCCGGATAAGCTTTGAGAGATTGATCTGCAACTTCTTTCCTTTCATTTCTAGACTTGAACTCTACAAGATAACGATAATAATCTCCCTTCATCTTGTAGTAGAAGACTATGGACTCTCCACTGCTAGAAGATGGTATAAGATGCTCATGAATGGTTGTGAGAATGTCATTGCAAATCCTGCAAAACTCATCCTCAACTTTGTGATGGTATTCCTTGATGCGTTTAACATTAACATCATTGCCCTTTTCCTCCTCTTTTTCTTCTTCAATAAGGAGAGTTTGTGAGGAGATCGGAAGCAAGCAAGGCATTTTTGTGCAAGGAGACTACAGTTTCAACACTCATGGGTGTGATTTTATTCTCGCTTGATCGACTGCAGTCATTTTGAGCCTGAGTTTGAGGTTTTTGCATTTCAATTGGCCTTGAAAATGACGGAAAAAGAGAGAGAAAACCATGTGTAAATGGAAAAGATTGATGAGCAGGCCAAACAATATGATGAAATGGTGGAGTCAATGAAGAAAGTTGCCAAATTAGATGTTACAATCTTTTATGCTTTGATGAATGTTGTTGCAATTTGGTGCATACTCTGCGATCATTGCATTAAAAGATACCACATTTCTGTAAAGCATTCTATCAAACACTTTACATGTCGTGTTTGAGCTTTCCATGATTGTGTTTCACATGATATTCTGTCAAACACTCCACATGCATTGTCCATGCCACCACATTCTTCCTTGAGTATCCTGTCAAACAGATTACATGCATTGTCTATGTGACCTCATGCTTTGAAGCATTCTATCAGATAGTTCACTTGCCCTTGTGATGCTTGTACCAAGGCTTCATGGCCTATCGTCTCTACACAAATGGGGGGAATGCTAGTAAAGGTTGTTGAATTTGGCTTTACACTCGTTAATTACATTAGCTTGAAACTTTCTAAAGCTTTTTCATCATACTCATCAAAGGTTACCACAATTGGTATTGACACCAACCAATTGCATTTGACTGAAACCATAGTTCATTTAGGTGATATTAAACAATTTCACGGGCCTCATCATATCTGTCAAGTAGTAAAATATCCCTCAAGCAGTAAAATATCCCATATGGGTCGATGGATTTCCATGCCCAATTTGAATTCCATAGGATGCTACTGACAAAGTTGAGGCAATTTCTTTAGAGTTTCTTAAGACTTTCTAACAAATTCAATTTGTGCATACGTTGCTATCATCGCATCCATAAGACATCTTTTATGATATTCTGTCAAACAGTTCATATGTTGTCTCTCCACATTTTGCAAGCATATTTGTCACTACGGTTTGATGAATATCATGGTTGGTTTTGTAACCTTCCACTCGTGGCATTTCACGTGGCATTCTATATAAAAATTCACGTGCATTGTCTGTGCTTCCATGGTTTGTATTTGCTGGGTGACATATTTCCTTGAGGTGGTGTGTCAAATAGTTAAACATCTTGTTTAAGCTGCCACTATCGAGTCTCATGTGGTATTTTGGTAAACACTCCATGTGCATTGCTATGCCTCCACATTCTGCCTACATAATTACCAGAGTGACTACGACTACAACATTTGATACAATCCCTTCTATTTACGTGGTTTGAACTTGTGCATATCACTCAATCATTGTGTTTAATGAGACCATATTTCTTTAAGGCATTTTATCAAACACTTCTCCTATCGCATCTGAGCTTTCCACAATTTTCACTTCACTTGGTATTCAGTCAAACAACTCACTGAACTCCTTGTTCTCCTTATCTAAACCTTCCACATATCTGCATTTCACAGCATGGTGGTGGATGGCAAAATTCCTTTCATAGCTTCCATTTTTCTATCATGTCTCTAGAGCAGCTGCATTTTCAACATCTGGTGAAACCATTTATCTTCAGTGCATTGATGAATGTTCATAACTTGCTACTTGAAGCTCTCTTTTTTTTGTTTTTAAAACTCTTATGAAAAAGGGTTAAGAATGCTCACTTTTTGAGCATTTCTAACCTTCTTGACAAAGTGGGACCCGCAAGGTTAAGAAATGAGGTTATAAATGCTCAAAAAGTGAGCATTTCTGACCTTTTTGTGAAAGGTTAGAAATACAGGTTAGAAATGCTCAAAAAGTGGGCATTTCTAACCTTTTTTGATAAAAGGTTGAGAAATGAGGTTAAGAATGCTCAAAAAGTGAGCATTTCTAACCTTTTTGTGAAAGGTTAGAAATACGAGTTAGAAATGCTCAAAAAGTGAGCATTTCTAACCTTTTTGACAAAAGGTTGAGAAACGAGGTTAAGAATGCTCAAAAAGTGAGCATTTCTAACCTTGTGCTTCAACGAGCTATCCTTTACACCTTGGAAACCATTTTTCATTGAGGATAAATCAAGGAAGAATGCCACTGATGTCTGAAGATGATTTTATTATTGCAAATGACCAAACATATTGAAATAATTTAAAATATTAAATTATCATTTGAGAAATAATTTAAATATTTAAAATATATCGCTTTGGCTGGAGAAAAATGGCATAACTTTCAAATGGTAGGGAGTTAGGTCCTGAAATTCAAAAATTGTGTCAATGAAAGGGAAAAAGGTGCACATAATTATTTACACCTCATGACGAAGCCTTAAATGAGATATTTTAATCATTTGGGAGCAACAGACACCAAAAATTGAAAGTTTAAAATGTGACAAAGTATGAACTGGGTTCAGGTGAAAGTTGGACATGCGATACAAAATGATGTTTAGATCCTGAATGTCAAGTTATTTCCCTCAATTTGTGATAATTTTCAAAATTCTTTTATTTTTCATATTCTGACTAGTAAGGACCTTGGATTGCGTGTTCACTGTTTACGCAAAAATAGCTATTGGTTCTTTACTCGACACTGAGACTAATTTGAAGTTCAAATTTTAGGTAGGCCAAATATGGGGGCAACAACTGGCTCTGACTAGGGACAAGGACTCCAAAGAACACAGGATGAACTCAAAATCTCTGGTTCGCAGGCTAGTGCACTATCCATTGGGCAACAGAGTCAAAGAGGAAACAACACAGGGAATAGCTAGAGAAACTAGACACAAAATAAAAATGGGACAAACACAACAAAACTTCTAACTAAAGTATGTACATGGTAGGAAAAGCCTACCTCAGACTTCTCCAGGATTGTTATACAAAACCATTCACAGGCTGAGAGAAATAGGCACCTTTGTGGAAAAGTGGTGTGCATCCATATGATACTTGTAAGCTCAGTAGGCTAGAAAGATCAACATGTAGAAGATGAGAAATATCTTTGAGCAATGAACCAAACAACCATATCTCATCATAAATCTGTGAGCTCTCTTGAAAGATTTGGGTATCATTTTGAACATTATTGGCAATTTGTGGAATATTCCCAAGAATACCTATATCCTCTGTCTAAAGATCCCTCTGATAGTCTGGTTTGCAATAAATTAATCCACAAATTGGACAACCTTCATACAATCTATAATGTAAATAAATTTGAGTTGACACATCCATCGAATCTTGTTCATGACTATCAGCTTGAATAACACCTGTAGAAATACACTCATCTAAAAACAAAGGATTGAGGCACACACTTTCACCATAGATGAATTCATCATTTGAAGTCTTCAAACACCAATATGGAATACAATCGTTATGAGAATTAACTTCATGGGCTTCCTTCATTAGATCATCCATTACCTCACTTATCTTTGCATTCTTGGTACAGTTCCCAAAACTATCCTCTTTGATAGGGGTGTCTTCTTGGTTTAAAGATTCAAAAGGAGGATTTCTTTGAACCTTGGAAACTTCATAAGGCATAGATTTCAATTCCATCGAGATAAGGACATTTGTTGATATGCCTTCATAGATTTCATTTTCAACCTGCTCATAGACATATGTATTACTTTTTGTATTCTCTTGTCCCAATGATTCCTCTTCATCACACTCTTCATAGAATTTGAAAACTTCATAGTTAGGTAGCATGCATGATAAAGAGTGGATACTTGATGGTTCATCTTCTTTCACTTGAAGCTGATCAAGAAATTTATTAAAAGTGTCCATTTTTTAAGATAAAGAATATGTCCATAAAATTTTACCTATGGTTGCTTCTTCATTGATCATATCTATACAAGGTTGTCCACTAGGTATCATACCTTTGATTTCCTCGGAAAAGTTTTCATCTTCCACTGTTAGTGATCGATGAATGAGAATATCCTCTCCACATAGAAAGTCATCGTCAGAAGAATTGAGACACCAAGTTGGAATGAAGACTTTAGGAGATTCATCTTGGGATTCTCTTTCTTCATCAACTTCTTCAAGCTTTGGCTTTACATCTTTCTCTTGACATGTATCCTTACAAGTATATGTGACATCATCTTCTCCTGCATATGCACATTCTAACAAGCTCTTCTCATTACTTTCTTCACAGGAATTTATATCAATGATAAAATGATTCTCATTCGCATCTTTTTGTTCAATCCTTTGCAATGTTTGAAGTAGTGAAGGATGCACTTTATCATGATCAAGTTTCCTATTTCCATTGAAGCTTTTCAAAAACTTGATATGTGAATCATTGAGAATCTGATTTTCTTGAGAAATAGGTGGAGGAGGATGAGCATCAACATCATTATCCATTGTTGATTCAAGAATACAATCACGAGAAAAAATTTGGTCCTCTCTCCCATTTATCTTCAGTGCATTGATGAATGTTCATAACCTGATACTTGAAGCTCTCTTTGTTTTTTTTTTTTAAACTCTTATGAAAAAGGGTTAATAATGCTCACTTTTTGAGAATTTCTAACCTTCTTGACAAAGTGGGACCCGCAAGGTTAATAAATGAGGTTAGAATGCTCAACAAGGCGTTTAACTGTTTGACATGCCACCTCAAGGAAATATGTCACCCAACAAATACAAACCATGGAAGCAGAGACAATGCAAGTGATTTTTTAACAAAATGCCACGAGTGGAAGGTTACAAAACCAATCACGATATTCATCAAACCGCAATGACTAATATGCTTGAAAAATATGGAGAGATGATATATGAACTGTTTGACAAAATGTCGTAAAAGATTTCTTGTGGATGCGATGATAGCAACGTATGCACAAATTGAATTTATCAGAAAGTCTTAAGAAAGTCTTAAGAAATTGCCTCAACTTTGTCAATAGAATCCTATGGAATTCAAACTGGGCATGGAAATCCATCGACCCATATGGGATATTTTACTGCTTGACAGATATGATGAGGCCTGTGAAATTGTTTAATATCGCCTAAATGAACTATGGTTTCAGCCAAATTCAATTGGTTGGTGTCAATACAAATTTGGTGGTAAGCTTTGATGAGTATGATGAAAAAGATTTAGAAAGTTTCAAGCTAATGCAATTAATAGGTGTAAAGCCAAATTCCACAACCTTTACTAACATTCCTCCCGCTTGTGTAGAGACGATAGGCCATGAAGCCTTGGTACAAGCATCACCAAGGCAATTGAACTATCTGATAGAATACTTCAAAGCATGTGGTCGCATAGACAACACATGTAATCTGTTTGACAGGATACTCAAGGTAGAATGTGGCCGCATGGACAATGCATGTGGAGTGTTTGACAGAATATCACGTGAAACACAATCGTGGAAAGCTCAGACACAACATGTAAAGTGTTTGATAGAATGCTTTAAAGAAATGTGGTCTCTTTTAATGCAATGATCGTAGAGTATGCACCAAATTGCCACGACATTCATCAAAGCATAAAAGATAGTAACATCTAATTTGGCAACTTTCTTCATTGACTCCACCATTTCGTCATATCATTCGGCCTGCTCAGCAATCTTTGCCATGTACACATGGTTTTCTCTCTCTTTTTCCATCATTTTCAAGACCAATTGAAACACAAAAACCTCAAACTCGGGCTCAAAATGACCGAAGTCGATCGAGCAAGAAGAAAATTACACCGACGAGTGCTGAAACTGTAGTCTCCAATGTTAATATTAAACGCATCAAGGAATACTATCACAAAGTTGAGGATGAGTTTTGTAGGATTTGCAATGACATTCTCACAATCATTCATGAGCATATTATCCCATCTTTTGGCAGTGGAGAGTCCACAGTCTTCTACTACAAGATGAAGGGAGATTATTATCGTTATCTTGCAGAGTTCAAGTCTGGAAATGAAAGGAAAGAAGTTGCAGATCAATCTCTCAAAGCTTATCAGGCAACTTCAAATACAGCAACAACTGACCTTCCTCCTACCCATCCTATCAGACTTGGTCTGGCATTGAATTTCTCAGTGTTCTACTATGAAATTCTAAATTCTCTTGAGAGAGCCTGCCATTTGGCCAAACAAGCATTTGATGAAGCAATTGCATAGCTTGACACTATTAGTGAAGAGTCCTAAAAACACAACACATTAATCATGCAACTACTAAGGGATAATCTTACTCTCTGGACATCTGATTTTCAGGAAGAAGGGGGTGAAGATCAGGCTAAAGTGGAGGATGAAAAGATAGAAAAACTTGAGCACTAGCATTGAGTGTAGGATTCACATGCAATTACCATGGGGATTGATTAAGGTGACTATATAAGAATTGATCATACCATCATATACGCCTTCTTATTGTTCAAAGAAATATTATGTTCGTGATGGATAAGGATGTTCAAGAGCTTGTAGACATGAATTTAGATGGTGAGATTATTATGAGAGAAAATGAAGCAAATGAAGATGGAGGCCACCTGAACAAAATCGACAAATGAGTTATTTATTAAATGTAATAGGTTTGAAATTCTTTTTGTAAAAAGTGACTTATGTCACTTATTGTAACCAAAGGTTAGAAAGTTGACTTCTTCTGCGCATAAAAGTGTAGTTTACTATCTCATTGAAATTCACGCAGAAAAGAGTTACTTGTTAACCCAGGATTAAAGTTAGTTACTAAGGTGGTTATTCTGGGAATCCTATAAATACAAGGCTATTTGTAATGTATGGGGAGACTTTTTACAAATGGGAAAACTCTGCTGGAATTCCAGAAGAAGCCTATACTGACATTTTGATTTGCACTATGTATAGAAGGACTTGTATATTTTCAAAAGGATAATGAAGAATACATCTTAGTTCATGTGTTCTAAATGTATTCATGTGTTATCATTGATGCTTTCTCATATGTCAAATTAGTAGTCTTTTTATGCATATGTGATTTATACAATTGATGTGATGATGGACAAGCAACCTTTGGTATCTCAGTTTGAATGTGTTGAAGTATCTTATCTCTTTGTATGTTGAGATTTGTCATTCTTCTTTATCATCATCTCATGGATAACCATATTACCTTATAAACTCCCCTTGTAATTTGTTGCTAATGTTGAGAAATCTCAGTTGATGGTCGTATGTCTATTGTTGGGGTTTCTACCTTTATTTCTTTTTAGTTTTATGTTTTCTCTTTTATGTATTTTCAGGTTAAAAGTACACAAAAATCCTAAATACCCATATCATACAAGGGAGCTGCCCCTCTCAAGCGCAGAGGAAGATCATGTTTCACAGAATGATCTCTCCAACTATTGGAACATTTGTCACTGCTTATCGGGCAAACAGGGTCAGTTTCAGGTAAACGACCGCAGTGACAAATCTATTTACCAACAATATGTATATATATGTATGTATATATGTATATATATACATATATATAAATATATACATATACATATATACACACACATATATATGTGTGTGTAAATATATGTATGTATATGTGTGGGAGAAAAAGCGAGACTAGGTTATCATGCCCTAATCCTACCTTTTGACACACATTACGGAATACGAAAGAGCCTAGAGGTATCACACAATTGGCTACTTCTTTTTGTGAAAGAGAGAGCCACGGGCTACCTATTAGGATTTCTATTCCTTTGTTGTAATTGAAAGGTAAGATTATGCAAGTTCAATTCCTAGCCCTAAAATGCAAGTATGAACTAATAACAAGATTGCAGAATTGAACTTAAACAATGGAAAGCTGCAAACACAAGGACAAGACAAGAATGCAGATGTGTACCCGGAGTCAAAATTTGATTGAAAATGTTCGGGACGGGGGCGCGGGCGCCACTGTCCTGATTCTGTCTCGGAAACTGCACCTGAAACTGCCATTTTGCACTTTGGAAAACTGTCAGAAATGCTGTCTGTCAGGAGGACCAGGGTGCCCATCGCCTCTGTCCCAGGGACCAGGGCGCCCAGCGCCCCTGTCCTGGAAGGACCAGGGCGCCCCACGCCCCTGTCTTGGTTTTTTGCTCTGGAATTTGGTGTGGGGTGCTGTCTCGACCTGCTTTTCCCGGATCTGCAACCTGCGGCGTCGTCCGAGTCCCGAAACCTGCACTTGTATCTGAAAAGATGTTTGGGTGGCTATATAGGGTTTTTCCTTAGTCAAACCCCTGCTTCGGTGATTTCCACCTCCACGAATAGCCAAGTTGTATTGTAAAAGTAATGTGTGTGCAGACCTTGTGTGTGTGCAAGATCTAAAATGCAAGTAAGCAAACTAGAGCAACCTAGAAAGTAAACCCTAATTGCTTGTAAATGATAATGTAAATGCTCTAAATCAAGATGCAAAGTGATCTATAGCATGAATAAATGATATATTGAAGCTTATGCAAAGACATGAAAACAACATGAAATCATACCCAACCCCCAAGGGAGGGGTACAAGCCAATCTTCAGTCGGTAATCTCCTATTGTTCTTCAATGTCTTCCAAGCCCTAAATGGATGAATGGAATTGATAAATGCTTGATAGAGGGATGTTGAATGTTTAAAGTTGTTGAAGTCTTCAAAGATCTGCTCTTTCGCTGCATATGAGGTTCCTGAAAACAAAATTCAGATCCTTTCAAATGAAGAAAGAGAGCTCTTATGTATGAAACCCTAGGTCGTAATTTCATCTTTTGGCCGACCTAGAGATTGAATATCCCGCCAATTTCTTGGGGTTAAGCTTTATTTTATGATTGGATCATGCTCCTAAAATTTCGAGAAAAATGTCCGGGACCGTGTGCACTCCGGACGCCATGGTCCCGACAACTTTTCACCAAATTTTTAGGGCCGTCAGATATGATGATTTTAGAGAGAATTCCGAAGTTATAGGTGATTTCGAGATGTATTGACCCCCGAAATCAAGCCCCCAAGTTCAAAAGAAGGCCTAATTAGGGTTTTTGATTGAATGATATATTGGAGGAATAACATGAAAAGGGGCACATTTTAATGAAAGGGCCCAACTTTATTATGTGAAGGATGATGAAATAGGACCTTAGACCTAATTAATTTGATTAATTAAGTGCTAAAGTAGAAATGCAATGCAAAATGTAAAATGCACCAAGGTGGGTGCTAAACTAGGTGTGAAATTGTACCACCCTAGCAAGTGCGTACAATTTACGATGCTACATTTAGCCCCCACTTTAGCGGTCATATGAGTACTACGTGCATATGCAAGCTAAAGTACAGAAAGTAAACATCATTTGAAAAAGGATATATCCATAAGTTCGTCGAATGAAGCCCCCAGCGGTATCTGCAGTACACAGTTAGGAACTGCACCCTACAAAACACATGTTAGATCACAAAATCACCTAATGCTTACTAAGGAAGGTGATGAAATTTGTGAGCAGCTATATGCCCCCCCCTATTTTGACTTGCTTATTAGGGAGGTGAAACAGGGTAGCATGTTTACTTACGAGAAATTGTGTAAGAGAGTATTGATGAGGGATGTTCACTGAAAAGGCTTCATCAGAGCACTTTTTGGAACATCCCGAGAGTAGGGGAATGAAAATACGATTCCTACACAACAAACGGTTCAAAAATCGCATCTCCCAAACTCAAGTTATGATGAAATGAGTGATAGAGGAAAATTAGGGTTTTGAAAGTAAAGGTAAAGGAATGAAAGTATATACCTTGAAAGTGACATTTGCATTTGTCACTTTGTTGATTTCTGAATATTGTTTATTGTAGTGGAGCCCACATAGCCATCATCATGCCTTCACGACGACCGAAGCGTCCCATGAGGATTGAGATCCTGTGACCGGCCGTGATCGACGATGAGCCACTGGACGAGGTGAGTTGACTGAACGTTGACTTTTGATTTTTTGCATTTGACTTTCTGTGATCGTTTGCGGGCCCTAGAATCTGACCGTGGGTCCCACCCAGGGCGCCATGGTCCCAATCAGGACTTGGCGAGAGATGTCAGGGTTAGCATACGATGTTCGACAGTTTGCATGAATGATTTTGATGATTGAGTGCTGATTATAGTTATGTTTTTGTGTTGCAGGGTCTCCCATACATGAGAGAGCATACGGCGGGCAGATTCTTCGTAGTTTGTGAGATCAGATTCCCCAGCTGTCTCAGGCAGAGAGAGACACATTGTCGATCGTAGGTTTGTGGTCTATGATTCTTATGCCAACCATTCGATTTCATCCCGTGATGCTGATGGCACTCATGGAGCAATGGGATCCTGACACATGCACGTTCCAGCTTCCAGTAGGGGAGATGATGGTGACACTTGAGGATGTGTACCGCATTCTTCGCCTACCGATCAGAGGAGCTACCGTGACATATGTGACCGATCGGTCGGTAGAGGATCATTAGAGGGAGCAGGTATATTGCATAGGGAGAGTCATGCCGAGTGAGATGAGAGGTCGTATCATGGTCAGCTGGCTCTTACATCCTACAGGAGAGGTGCCCCTCATGAGATGTCTTATGATAGCCATCATTGCACTAGCCGTCTGCCCTAATGGGCGAGGTACGCACATGCATGGGGGTCTCACATGGTGCATCAGGGCTATGGAGAGACACAGGAGAGTATATGCCTAGGGTCGGAGTATGCTTGCACATCTCTATCATGACCTCGAGGAGTATGTTTTCGGACAGGGTTGCAGCTTGATGACATGCACGCTTCTGCAGGTGTGGATATTTGAGCACTTTACATGCACCAGGCCTGTCGGCTATCCGATGAGTGCGGCTAGTAAGTGACCTAGGGTATTTGCTTATCCACTTACCAGTGAGTGGAGATTTGGAGATCTATTGCATTGGAGAGTGACATTTGACAGATTGACCACTGAGGTGATTGTATGGAGACCATATTTGCGGATGCACAGATGGGATGGGATGGAGAGACAGTTAGCATGCTTACAGAGGAACCACCTTCTGAGAGGGCGATATCCACACATCATAGTCCCATTCTACTTTGACTGAGTATGGAGGTAGTTTGGGCTAGAGCAGTGTGTTCTAGCTGATGTGCCCATCTACACTCAACACTCACGAGTCCTTCCCAGACCCAGAGCAGTACCGAGACCTATGATAGATGATATCGAGATCACAGATATAGAGGGGTCCAACTAGGATGTGTTCACTGATTATGCTGCAGATCCCGGGGCACAGCGCAGGTATCTCTCATGGTTTATGAGATCATACCCAGGGCCTATCTTTCCACCAGATCACCCGACAGGCCATCCAGGCCCATGGAGACATGGAGACCGAGATGAGGATCAGGGATCCAGGTCGGAGGAGGGAGAGGGTCATGAGGAGGCAGGAGATCTTGATCCACCCATAGGGGATCAGCCTAGTGCCGAGGAAGAGGAGGATGATGACACAGATATAGATGAGGAGAACGACGATGCAGGTGAGGATGCGGATGAGGATGAGGATAGAGATGATGAGGAGGGGTCAGATGCCGCTCCCCACCATTCAGGAGATGATACCATAGCCCTGGATCCTCCTCTTATTCCCCAAAAGGGGGAACATGAGGCGATACAGAGACCTATTTCTAGTACGGGCCAGCCTACACCCATCGTGCACAGATTATTTGAGCGTGGGGAGCCTAGTAGTTCCTAGTCACAGATGCTACCATATCACGATCCCTACTGGTGTGAGGGAGATCCAGGTATAGTAGGTTTATATTGATTGATTGATGTTTTGATGATATAAAATGGTACTAATACATGATTTGTTCTACTGCTACAGCTAATGTGCAGGAGTGGCGTTCTCTGATCTAGCAAGCAGTGACAGATATCTCCACGATGGTGCAGATCCCTAGTTCCTCACAGGTTGCTTATAGACCTCAAGGGAACGCGGGTCGGCATGATGATTTATTTTCCCCATTTCGAGTACAGGTAGAGATATGGAGGGAGAGAGAGCGAGCTCTATCAGAGGACCTTTAGCGGGTACAACGTGATCTAGCAGTAGCTCAGGCCGAGGCTACCTCATATCGCGCGATCCTTATGGATAGGGATCGTAGGAGTTCCTCTCGGAGCCATTCACGATCTATATCACGGTATACCCCTATGGGTCCACCTGCACGGCCGGATCAGGAGGGAGCATCTAGTCATCACTCTCCAACCACCAGCCCTAGGGATAGGAGATGATCTTATGATGTAGGGTAGGTCACATTTTGGATGTGTAGTGACCTACCTTTGTATATTGATCCACACACACACATATATATATATATATATATATATATATATATATATATATATATATATATATATATATATATATATATATATATACATGCTTCTTTGTCTCAAACGTGTTATCTTTAATGTCTAAAAACAATGGGTATTTTGATTAAAGTTAATACATTTGGTAGATGTAAATGTATGTTCCGAATTTAATTTCCATGTGATTGATTTCTCAATGCTCCATGATTAAATTGATACATGTGTGACTTAATTAAAATATTTAATCAAGTACTACATTGATGATAGGGAAGAAAAATATGTGTTAAGCCTAAGAATCATATAACTAATGTGATTTAATTTGAATTTAAACACAACATGACACGATTCAACTTAACACATAAAGATATTGTATAATATGCCAACATAATGAAAAATGTAAATCTTTTGCAATTTACATAAAATGAATTCAAGACAAACCATAAAGTAAAGAAACACGCTTGTCAGGAACAAAGCAATATAGATTAAACAAAACATCATTTAATTCCATTTTCTCTAACAAAGATATGCTAACATATTATCCAATTTTGAAGAAGTGAGAAAGGAAATAGATGAATGATAAGGAATGAGGAATTAAGCATAGTATCTATGCAAGTGCATAGCGTTTATAGGGTCTTTAAGAGATGTACCGTCTACACCCGCTATTTTGTAAGCACCTGATCCATAATCTTCAATAACGATATACGGTCCAAGCCAATTAGGACTAAATTTTCCCTTTTCTTCAGGTAAGGCATTCACATTGCGCTGATTCTCATAGAGCACTAAGTCACCCACTGAGAAGGAACGTTGAATAACCTTATCATTATAACTTCATTGTAAAGTTTTGTGATACGCTTGAATATGCTCAAGAGCATTTATACGCTGTTCATCAAGCATCTCAAGTTGTTGAAGTCTTTGTTCTCTATAAGCGTCATTATGTACTATACCTTTGAGAGAAACTCTAAGTGATGGAATCTCTAATTCTAAAGGCATAATAGCATCAGCACCATAAACAAGATTATAAGGTGTAGTTCCGGTAGCAATTCATATGCTCGTTCGGTAGGCCCAAAGAGCATAAATTAGCTGAGTACTCCAATCCTTACCATGCTTATTCATGGTTTTACGAAGAATTTGTTCAATTATCTTATTGGATGATTCGGCTTGACCATTTTATTGAGGATAGTATGGTGTAGAAAATCGATGTTTGATATGATACTTCTCGAGGAATTTCTTCACGTCCTTGTTCTTAAATGATGTCCCATTATCAGAGATTATAGTGGAAGGTATCCCAAATTGAGAAATAATGTTTTCTAGAAGGAATCGACAAATCACTTCAGCAGTAGTAGAGCGAAGGGGAACGACTTCTACCCACTTTGTAAAGTAATCTGTTGCGGTTATAATGAAAGTATGTCCTTGAGATGAAGGAGGGGAGATTTTACCAATAAGATCCAGCCCCCATGCAGAGAAAGGCCAAGAAGCTACATGAGAACGAAGTTCTTGGGCAGGAGCATGAATCAAATTATTGTGTTGTTGACATTGATGACATTTCTTAACAAATGAAAAAGAATCTTGCTACATAGTTTGCCAATAATATCCCATACAAAGCAACCTTTGAACCAAGGATTTGCCTCCAAAATGCCCCCAACAGGCACCTGAATGCGCCTCTTCAAGAGAAATAGGGATTTCCGATTTGTTAAGACAACGAAGGAGAAGACCATTATAACCCCTTCGGTAAAGAACATTAGAAAGAATGATATATCTAGCGGACAGCTTGCGAACTCTAGCCCTAGTGTTCCTATTAGCGGAATCCGAAAAGGTACCATCAGTCAAGTATCTTACGATATGCGAATACCATTCATCTGAGTCTATAAAATCACAACATGTCACCAAGCTAGAATCATCTACAATAGCTGGAGAAATAAGGTTGTGAATAACAAATTTAAGATCAACCATAGGGTCCTCTAAAGATATCAAAGAAGCCACACATGCCATTGCATCCGCATGTCGATTATCTTTTCGAGGAACAGGTTCCATGGTGTAAGAATCAAATTTTTGTAACAAAGAGATAGCAAGGTCTTTATATTATGATAATTTGTCTTGTTTCGCTTGATATAGTCTTGTTACTTGTCTTATAATCAGTTGAGAATCTCCAAAAATATGTATGTGTTTTATATTCAGAGCTAAGGCTGCCTTTATTCCTGCTATAAGAGCCTCATACTCAGAAATGTTATTGGTACATAGGAAATTGAGACGATAAGATAAGGGAATGGACTTCTTTGTAGGAGAAATCAAAACAACCCCTGCCCCCGATCCTGTATGACACTTAGAGCCATCAAAGTATAACTCCCAAGTTTCATCTTTCTCTGTACAAATAATGAAGTCGTCAGGAAAAGACTCAGGGTTAGGGAAGGAGAAAGGTGAAGGGGCCTCAACTAAGTGATTGGTCAACGCTTGCCCTTTAATTGCTCTTTGTGAAACAAATTTAAGGTCAAATTCAGTTAACATCATAACCCACTTAGCTAGGTGTCCTGATAAATCAGTTTTAGAGAAAAGATGCTTCAAAGGATCAAACTTTACCATGACGTGGACTTCTGAATTTAAGAGATAATGTCTCAATTTCTGAGTCGCAAACACCAAGGCCAAGCATTGTCTTTCTATCGCAGAATATTGGGTCTCATAATCGAGTAAGGTATGACTTATATAATAAACCAGACACTCCTTACCATCTTTATCATGTTGTGCCAATAATGCTGCAAGAGCATGAGAGGAAGCAGCTGTATAAAGAAGAAAGGGTTTAGAAGGTTCGGCCGGTCAAAGGATAGGAGGATTAGCCAGATACACTTTTAAATCTTCAAATGCTTGCTGACAATCTTCATTCCATTGAAAAGTGATATTCTTTTTGAGAAGTTGAGTAAAAGGAAAAGTATGATCCGCAAGTTGAGATACAAACCTACGAATAGCTTGAATCTTTCCTTGTAAGCTTTTAAGTTGAGACACATTTCTAGGAGGTGGCATGTTGACAATAGCATCTATTTTCTTAGTGTCCACCTCAATCCCACGATGCGAAACTATGAATCCTAATAGTTTTCCACTATCCACACCAAAAACACATTTTCGGGGATTCAAGCGCATGTGATATTTACAAATTCTTTCAAAGATTTGACGAAGGATTTTAATATGATCTATGCGAAGAATGGATTTGGCCAAAATATCATCAACATAATCCTCTAAAATCTTATGCATATAATCATGAAAGATAAGGGTCATCGCTCGTTGATAAGTTGCACCGGCATTTTTAAGTCCAAAAGGCATCATTATCCAACAAAACGTACCCCAATGAGTGGTGAAAGCAATTTTGAATTGATCTTGAGGGTTAATGTAAATTTGATTGTATCCTGAGAAACCATCCATGAAGGATAACAAGGCATGTCCTACCGTAGAATCAACTATCATGTCAATGTTTGGAAGAGGGAAATCATCTTTTAAAGAAGCCTTATTTAAATCTCGAAAATCAGTACACATTCTTATTTTATTATCTGGTTTAGCCACAGTGACAATATTTGAAATCCACGGGGAATAATCAATAGGGCGGATAAATCCAGCCTCCAATAACTTTTCAATCTCAGCCTTAACAAGCAGAGCCACCTTAGGATTCATTTTTTGAATCTTTTGTTTCATGGGCTTAGCACGAGGAACTAAGACAATGTTATGAGTAACAATCTTAGGATCTATACCAGGCATGTCAGAGTATGTCCAAGCAAAGATCTCGGGGAATTCATGCAATAAATCTTCATATTGTTTTTGTTCCTCTTCATCCAAACATTTTCCAATTTTAATAACTTTTTCTTCATTGCAAGGATCCATCTTAACATTAGTGGTGTCACTTATGAGAAGATTACTTTGTTGAGGAGTATCCTTTAACTGAGGGAATTCTTTCACAATCTCATCATTATCAATCTCTTTTCCAAAATAGGCTTCAGTGTTCAAACAATAAGGGAGTCCCCTATTGTGATGATAACGAGGAAGAGTATCATATGCTCCTAAAAACTCAGCTAAAGCATCATCGGTAGGAAAAACATCCAAAGCATAGGCACACGAAGGATCCTCATCAATGTACTCAGGGTGTTGCATTGATAGAGATGTAGAAATAGCATTAACACTAATACATGGTCTCTTAGAAGCTTTAGTGCGCTTGCAAGGATTGTAGCCAAGTCCAAAGGCATAATTGTGAAGATTATTCTCTAGAGGAACCTTTATCCCTTGTTCGTGAGCACCACAACCATTTCCATGATACCCATGCTTAGCAAAAATGCGAAAACCACGACCATAACGATCAGCCATTTCAGAAAGAGAAAGCGGTTTTTCATAAGACAAAGAATCAAACTCTTCAGAATTATAGGTGTGAGGAGAAGAAGTTTGAGAAGCGCCCACAAAATTATTGCTCATAGGTTCAAGTAATGTTGATTGGTTTTAGCTTCTTCCTTCTTTTCAACTTTAAGCTCTCTAGAAGGAACCTTATATTCACCTACAAAGGTGGGCTTAAAATCAAGGGATCCCCAATCGTCGTCTGCGAGAACCTTCTCAGGATCAAAATCCTTCTTATGTGTAGTTTCAAGTCGAGAAGAGTCTTCTTCAGGAGCTCCAGACTCATCCAAATAATTTTGATCATCAGAGAGCGAGGATTCGTCGATAGGTATCTTGTTTAAAGAGTCATCACTAGATGAGGACGGCTTAAAAGAACCCCCTTTGGAAGTAGATGTTTGTAAACAAGCTTGGAAATTAGTATCACCTATCAAGGTATATGTCTTATTGTTATAGATAAATTTAACTTGTCTATGCAATGTAGATGGGACAGCTTGCATACTGTGAATCCAAGGTCTCCCTAATAACAA
>NC_081409.1:900725151-900867651 GCF_030272615.1 Cryptomeria japonica | reverse complement strand
TTAATTTAGGAAAACGATAGTTTAAATAAATAAAAGTATTTATTTAAATGAGAAATAAGGCTAGAAGAGGATAAATGAATTAATTAAATAAATAAAGATTTATTTAATTAATAGAAGAACTAGGATAAAGTAATTAAATAAATAAAGATATTTATTTAATTAGACAGGACAATTTTAGGTGTCTACATTTTGCCCCTCTTTGAGACAATGCAACTTGTCGCGTTGTTTCAAAGAAGATAAGATGAACTGATACAAAGTTGCCCCAAGATGGGAATGATATGCCCCCTCAAGAGATTGGATGAAAATATCTAAAAAGGTCGCAGACAATCTCTCGATAAGAAAGAAAGGCTAGAATGGACTGACAGAATAGGATAGAGCGACAGAGTCACAGGATAATGAAGACTAACTCGAGTGAGGGCTAGGGCTAGGGCTAGGGCTAGGGTAGTCTATAAGATAGACCATGAGAGAACACATCCTCATTGTCATCCACACATCCAAGAGATCAGAGTGTAGGGAGAGAATAGAGCAATAGCAACCAGCAGTGATGACATTTGTGCATAGATTCAATCGCGTTCACCGATTTCAAAGGCCAACAGATGCAAGAGAGCCGGTGAGTACCACAAAACCTCTTTGTACTTTGTTGTAATAAATGTTGTCATTAATGCATCTTAGGTAGCGCAATAAATGCATTTTAGAATATGTCAAAAAATGTCAAAAATGTGTAGGCGCATCTACGTTGGTGCCAAGCACGTCTAGGTTGGCTAGGTGTGTCTGCGTTTGTGCCAGGCGCGTCTATGCTGGGAAAAGCGTCTATGCCAGATGCGAGTGCGTTTGTGTTGTGTAGGCGTGTTCGTGAAATGTGGGCACGTCTGTGCAAGACAGGCACATCTGTGCAAGGCAGGCACGTCTGTGCAGATCATAGGCACGTCTGTGTATTTCAGACGCGCTTGCGTAGAGTAGGCACGTTTACGCAGTATGTAAGCGCATTTATGTCATGAAGGCGCATTTGTGTCAAAAATGTGCATTTATGTCTTCTAGGGCAAATCGGCAGTTCTGTGATGAACATACGCTGTCGATTGGATAAGCTGCTGAGAGGATACACTCAAGCAGGTCCTCTAGGGAAGACTAGGATAGCAGATAGGGCTAGGATTGACAATTTTGTGATAGAACATACGTTGCCAATTAGGAAACTACTCAAGAGGATACACTCAAGCAGATGCTCTAGGATAGGATAGATCAAGGCACTTTATGATGAATACTGAGTACCAAGACATAGTACTTTATGATGAATAGGGAGTACCAATAGGAGTAGCACTTTGTGATGAACAGGGAGTGAAAATATGAGCAACACTTTGTGATGAACAGGGAGTATCGATAGGAGCAACACTTTGTGATGAACAGGGAATGCAAATATGAGCAGCACTTTGTGATGAACAGGGAGTGCAAGAACACGTAGTACTTTGTGATGAACAGGGAGTACCACTAGGATAAATAGCAACACTTTGTGATGAACAGTGAGTGTCACTAGGATAGATAGCAACACTTTGTGATGAACAGTGAGTGTCACTTTGACTGACATGATTGTTTTGCTTGACTGCACGAGTACTTACCTACGCTGGAGTCACGGGAGAGATTCCCATCGACTCGGAGGTTACGACTAGAGTTGACATTCGAGGACAGGGGTGCCATTGAGGTTATGGGTCTAAGATATATTCTGTATGTGCTTGAGTTTCGGGCGAACATGGGATTGTTGACTGCACTTGCTGAGAGGTAGCATTCTGAGACATGCACATTTTATTTGCCTATGGGTGAGATGACAGTCACCTTAGAGGATGTGTACAGGATATTGCGGATATCGATCGATGGGGAGCTGATACCCTACGATTGAGATGGAGACAAGAAGGCATTGAGACGAGTGTTCTGGGATTTGAGACTAGAGATGAGGGCTCGACACGTGGCATGGGACACGATGACAATGACAGGACTGGCACTACCAGCAGTGCTAGGAGGAGTGATCAGTGGGTTCCTGTGTCCAGATAGGGCAACATGGGGGTTGGTTGTGGGCTGGGGAAGCACCTTGGAGACACTGGTTACACAGCATACCAGATATGCCTGGGGACCGTGCATGCTGGAACACTTGTACTATGAGCTTCATCAGTTTGTTTATCATGGATCTGTAGGATTGGGCTATGGAGTTACATTGTTGCAGGTTTGGGCATATGAGCATATGCCAGTCACACAGCCAATACATTTTAGAGACAGGGGTCATGGATGCAGTTTTGTTCATTTATATGATATGATTACCTCATAGCCACAGATTGGTAGGTTGGAGCACTAGCGTCAAGTGATTGATGAGATTGACACTATGATATGGAGGTCGTACTACAAGTGCAAGCAGTGGGAGGATGATGCAGTGGATCTACCCTATACCTTTAGGAGCAGATATTTGATTGGGCGGACACCCTATGTACTGGAGAGGCAGTTAGTGGACAGGGTATGCAGCAGTTTGGCAGGATCCAATGGATGCCACGGGGTCATGGTATGTATGTGCGGATAGTACGAAACCAGGCATACTTTAGGCCACTGTTATCATATGATCAGGTCGTGATGCAGCTGGTAGAGATGGTGCCCATGTCATGGGATATGTGGCTTGAGATTGAGGATGCATGTATGGATACAGAGTACATTGCATATTGGGCTGAGCATCCATTTCCACGACTGATAGACCCAGGGGAGCAGATAGATGGAGATGGTGGGGGGAGAGGCCAACGAAGGAGGTGGGGTGCAGTTGGAGAGAGGAGGGTGGCTCCACGAAGAGAGGGTGGAGAGGAGAGGTAGGCTTAGGTGGTGAGGGGTCACGGTGGATTGCCACTATAGGTGCCAGCAGCACAGGGTCCTAGATAGGTGCAGGGACAGGGACAGAGGTAGGTATAGGTACAGGCATAGGCACAACCACTAGTACAAGGGGAGCCACAGGCAGAGCCATAGGCACACGGAGCCGAGGAGGAGGAGGATGAGCTATTTGAGCTGAGGGAGATCTACCAAGGACATGCATATGAGATCCAGGATTTGGAGAGGGAGACAGCTAGGCTCAGGAGACAGCTGAGGGATACTGAGCGGGAGTGGGATCAGGCTATCCAGCACTATACTGAGGCTGAGATAGCACTGAAGGCTGGGAGGCAGGTGATAGAGGACACAGGGGCTGGATACGCCTATTTTCTGTGGGCAGGGGAGGAGATAGGTTATTGGCGAGACCTATACTACGGGGCAGTGCCACTAGAGCAGTGGGCTAGGAACTTCCGCTGACCATCGCGGATAGCGACGACTACTGGAGGGAGTTAGAGGAGATAGGCGTCCAGCAGTGGGGTTATGGGTCTACCACCACCACCAGCTAGAGGGGGCAGGAGAGATGATCCTGGGGTAGGTCCTTCTAGGGCTCAAACTCCATCAAGGCCAGGCAGCTTTGAGGGAGGGAGTTCATCATAGCCATAGAGGGCTCCCTATGTATCAGTTTTGTACCATTTTGTATGATGATGTAGACACCTTCGGGTGATTGTAGCCATATGATTTTGACATCATTGTATCATGACACTTATGATTATATATATATGAGATTCATCCTTGCGGCAGCTATATGCATGTGTACCTATATGACGTATGTTTCTATGATGCTTATGATATGGATGCAAATATGTACATGATGAAATGCAATATTTTTGTTCTTTTATGTTTTTAATATGTTATGCATGATGCCAATGTGAATGTATGAAATGTAGATGAATATGATAATGCAAATGATTATTTACATGATGAGAATGTAAAATGTGCTAACATGTGTTGTGTGAAGGATGTGATGCAATTGTAATATCTATATGTATGTATGAAATGCTTATATGTGGTAATGTAGGTGCAACTACATGAGATGCAAATGTTTTTGGCATGTCATTATACTCAGTCATGTGATAATAAGCTACATGGACTCAAGAAGGATGATGGAAGTCAATCAAGAAATGGGGATGGAAGATAGATGATATGAAAGTGAAAGAGCTTCGTGTGCGTTATCATCATTGAGCTTTATTATGGCAAGTAGGTTATGACAATCGAGGCATATGTTCGACCCAGAAAGTCATTGTACCTATTTGCATGGAGATAAGACAATCGCAAACAAGGAATGCCCCAGTTCACACCAGACTCTCAGTGTCCTCATATCCTTGGACAAGTCATAACATTACTAAGAGAAAATCCATAGACAGCAAAAGAAAATAGGTGACGATACCCCATCCTTGCCTTTCTAGTCAAAGACATCCTAGAGATAGAATCTCTAGTCAAAGACATCTTGGAAAAGCTAAAAGAGATGTCACTAGAAAGTAAAATCAAAGAAAACCAAGACTCGACACCAACATCCACTGTAGTCCTCAAGTTTAGTGTCTCTTGTCACTTGTATAAGTCTTATTTGATTGTGGTCACAATGTTTACTTTCACAAAAAGGATAGATGGCACTGAGCCATATGTTGTCTGAGTCTGTTGAAAGATTTGATTTGTTGAAGTCCATTGTTGCTACTGTGTCTCGCCTGAAACTGACTAAATCCATGAAACTGATACTTTATTGTGGAGAATACAGAACTTTATTGCGGATTGGCGATGTGAATGTTGTTTTATTGCGGATTGTGCATGGATAGACTAAAGAAAAATGGAAGAAACTGTGCTCCTCAAAACATGTGATGCTCTCAGTTCTACACCCATCACTAGATGTAGGATTTGCCTTAGCCACAGATAGGAGTTGATTTATTATGGATGGAAAGGGGTGAAAAGGAATGTTTATTATGAATGGCTAACCAATCTTAGGTAGATCAATAACAAGCCATGATGGGATTGGGTAAGTTTATTATGGATGAATAGGTTGTGAATGTATGCAAAGTGAAAGGATGAAATGGAATCCTGAAGGAAGGAGGAGCAATGTCTCTACGCATGGTGTCGGTGATCCGATTTTCACCATGGTACTTGCCCAGGGCGCCACCAAAGTGGTTTTCACTGTTGGACGAAATGTTTTTTGTTTTTCAATTTTTTTTTTTTTTGTGTCACAAGGCACCTATTTGCTGGGTTTTCACCAAGTAACAATTTTTTATGTTTTATGATTTTTTTGTATTTTCGAATTTTTTGAGTTTTTTTTTTTTTTTTTTTTTTTGTGTGTTTTTGAATTAGGATACTCTGAAGAGCTATTTGTAAAACTTTCAAAGATGTATGTTGTTGATAGGATCCTCCAAAGGTTCACCCTCTGTGGTTGAGAGTTGATGTGCACCAGATCTATAGGCTGTTGTGATAATGTAGGGACCAAGCCAGTTCGGTTTGAACTTGCCCTTCTTCTCTCTATCTTGCTGATTTTTAGGATTTTCTCTGAGAAGCAAGTCACCTACCTCAAATGTGCGAGGCTTGACTTTATGATTGTAGTTGCGACTCATTCATTGTTAATAAGCTTTGAGATGATTAAAAACAGTTTGTCTTCATTCATCTAATAGTTCAAGTTCTTGTAAGCGAGAGACCCTGTAGTCTTCATCACTGGTAATGTTTTGCAAAGAGACTCATAAAGAGGGTAACTCGACCTCAATAGGCAAGATATCTTCAATTCCATAGACAAGTGAATAGGGTGTAGCTCTTGCAGGTGTGCAGACGCTTGTGCGGTAAGCCCAAAGTGCGGGATTAAGTTGGATATGCCAATTATGGCCAGCGTCATCGACTGTCTTTTTCAAGATTTTAAGGATTGTTTTATTAGACGCCTCAACTTGACCATTACCTTGGGGATAATAAGGTGTGGTAAAATGATGGGTAATATGGAAGCGGTCACAGAGTTCACGAACATCCTTATTTTTGAAGGGATGCCCGTTATCAGTGATGATGGAAACAGGAATACCATATCGACAAATGATATAGTTGAGAATGAATGTAGCAATTTGTTTTCTAGTGACTTGTGTGAGAGGCATGGCTTCAATCCATTTTGTGAAATTCTCTATGGCAGTGATGATGAATTTATGACCGTTGGAAGATGGGGGGTGAATCTTGCCTATGAGATCGAGTCCCCACTAACAAAAGGGCCAAGGAGTCGCAATTGGTTGAAGTTCTTGCGTTGGGGCATGGATGAGGTCTCCATGAAGTTGACACTGCTTACATTTCTTGACAAACTGATATGAATCCTTTTCCATATTGGGCTAGTAATATCCAGTCCTAATGAGTTTCTTGGCTAAGGTAGGACCACTAGAATGTGGACCACATATCCCTTCATGTACTTCACGTAATGCAATCTGAGCTTCGTTGCTTTCTAAACATCTAAGAAGAGTGCCATCTAGACCTCGACAGTATAGGATATTGGCTAAAATGATATATCGAGAAGATTGGTGAATGAAAGTGCGACGTTGGTTATTGGATAGGTCAGGAGGTAGGATATTGTCATGAAGGTATGCGAAAATGAAACCGTATAACTGGGACTCAGGACCAACACTACATATCATCTCCATAGAAGTGATTTCATATGAGGGAACCAAAAGGTTATCCACCAAGAACTCATAGCGGGTCTCATTCGGTGGTAGATCAATTAGTGAAGCAATTGTAGCCATGGCATCCGCATCTCGATTCTGCTCTCTAGGTATCTGCTCAAAGTCTATCTTCATGAAATGTCATTTCAGGTCATCCACAATTCTTTTGTAAGGCATTAATTTATCGTCCTTTATTTGGTAGTCATTAGTGGTCTGATGAATTACAAGTTGAGAGTCCCCAAAAACATGAAGTTCCTGGATCTTCCACTGAATTGCAATCCGTAATCCAGTTGTTAATGCCTCATATTTCGCTATGTTATTAGTGCAGGGAAATGATAATTGATATGATTTTGGTATAGAATCCCCTTGAGGAGTTATGAAGAGGATGCCAGCTCCTACCCCATGCTGTGTGTATGAGCTGTCAAAGTATAGTTGCCAAGGCTTTGCATGTGACACTGTTAAAATGGATTCATCTAGAAATTCTGAAATTAGAGGAACATCATCTAACATGGGAGCATCTGCTAACTGATCTGCGATAGCTTGTCCTTTTATTGCCTTTTTGTCCACATGCTCAATGTTGAATTCACTTAGGAGCATCACCCATTTGGCTAGTCGCCCAGTAAGTGTTGCTTTGTTGAGAAGGTATTTTAATGGATCGATCCTTGTAACCAACTTAGTCTTATGAGTTAGCATGTAATGTCGTAATTTCTGCAAAGCAAAGACCACAGTGAGACATGCACGCTCAATTGGTATGTAGTTTAGCTCATATCCCACCAATGTGCGACTGATATAGTATACTACCTTTTCTTTCCCTCAGCAACTTATTGTGCTAAGAGTTCCCCCAGTGCTATTGAAGTAGCTGATATGTGTAGTAATAGAGGTTGGTCTGAAACTGGTGGCATCAAAACTGGTGGATTCAGAAGATTATCTTTAAGTGCTTGGAAAGCTTGTTGACAATTATCATCCCATTTGAATTTGATGTTTTTATGTAGCAGGTGCTGAAAAGGATTACACGTATCTACAAGTTGTGCTATGAATCTTTGTATGGACTAGAGTCTCCCTTGCAAAGATCAAAGTTGACTAATATTTCTTGGTGGTTGCATCTCTAGGATGGCCTTGACTTTTGCTAGATCAGCTTCGATTCCTCTTTTTGATACAATGAATCCTAGGGGCTTCCCGGAGGTTACTCCGAAGACACATTTCTTGGGGTTTAATCTTACTTTATACTTTTCCAACCGATCAAAGATGATTGAAAGTATGTCCAAATGTGTAGCTCTGTCTATTGATTTACCCAAGAGGTCGTCAACATAATCTTCCATAGTCATGTGCATGAGATCATGAAAGATAGTAGTCATGGCTCTTTGATATGTAGCGCCTGCATGTTTTAGCCCAAAGGGCATAACATTCCAGCAGAAAGTTCCCCAAGGACAAGTGAATGCTATTTTGTGCTGGTCCTCGGATGCGATTTTTATTTGATTGTAACTAGAGAATCCATTCATCAAAGATAACATCACATGACCTGCTGTGAGATCGACAATCAAGTCAATATTTGGTAATGGAAAATCATCCTTAGGACAAGCTTTGTTGATGTCTCTGAAATCTATACATATTTTGATACTACAATTTGGTTTACTGACAGGCACTAAGTTGGAGATCCATTCGGGATAATCAATTGGGCATATGAATCTGACATCCAATAATTTCTCAAGCTCTCCTTTGACTAATAATGCGACTTGTGGATGCATCTTTCTTAATTTTTGTTTCACTAGTTTTGCCCCTAGTTTAACTGTCAAATGATGCATTACCAAATCTGGATCCAATCCAGGCATATCAGCGTATGACCATGCAAAGTTGATTTGTCGTTCTGTGAAGAAACTTATGAATTTTGACCATTCTGACTCTGTCAAAGATTGAGCTAGGAATATGTTGTGTGGAACTTCTTCTGTGCCAATGTTTGTTTTGATAGTCTCCTCTACCAACATGGATGACTTTTCCTCATATGATGCTGGGAGAATGTCGATCCTTCCATCTTCGGGTGCCTCAGAGAGGTTTTTACCCTCAGATACATCCTTTCTTTTTACTTTTTTGGGGCCAGACAACGCCACAATGTGGTTTTCGCCATAAGACCCTTGGTTTGTTTTTATTTTTATATTTTTGCGACTAGAAGGCTTGACACCCTCACCAAAATATGCCATGCTATTGAGTTCTATAGTGTATCTTGTTTTATAGTCCCTAGGGGGAAGATCATCTCGTATGCCAAGATAGTCAATAAAAGCTTCATCATTTTGGAATGTGTCAAACTGTGCAGGTCCTTCATGGTCCCAATCAATAAGTTGGTGGTGAACAAGGGGAAGGCCTTTGATGTCTTCAAAGTTAGCAAGGCTAAGAGTGAAGATGCAGTTATATTCAGGTATGTCGAGGTAGTTATCAAGGTCATCATTGGCACTCTCCTCATCAGTCTCGATCGTGAATGAATCCAAATTATCATCACTAGTAGCGCATTCTGGGACAGGTGTTCTCATTCTATGTGATTTCAACCTAGTACCTAGAGGCAAGGACTGTATGGGATCCTCCGGGGTTGTTTCTTGACCAACTTTGAATTTTTTATAAAATTCCTCTTCTTTTGTGGGTTCATCTGGCTCTCTGAATGTCTCGGTGAGCTCACAGTCACTGGCAGATTTGTTTGAACCCCATTCCCATTCGTTGGAGTCTGTGGAATAGCGATTCTCTTGTTGAATTTTTGCAGCTTTGATTTGTAATGCTTCTTCTGTCCTTTGAGTCTGGACCTTGGAAGTCACGAAACCAAGTCCCTTCGAGCATTCCTTTTTGAATGTCAATCTAGGTTGTAAAGGTTCAATGATGCCTTCCTTTCTTAAGCCAAGAGGGCTTTTGCCATCATACCCAAATTTTTGTAGGATCTTGAACCCTTTGCCATACTTTTCACATGGTATGCTGATGTGATCTTGTGTATCATTTTCAAGGTCTGTGTAAAGCATTTTGTATAAGTTTTCCTCTTCCAGTTCACCCCATCTTTGAAAGATAGTAGGGTCCCATTTGAGTATAATGATAGATACCTGCTTATTAGGATGTGGTCTTCCATATTCTTTTGGTGAACTCATGACTTGTTGTAAGTACATGGTTTGATTCAAAGTGTATTCACCCATGCCCTTGTCCTAAAATTTGCCTTTAAGCTCACCTTGTTTTGATGTCGAAGGTTTTAATGACTCAGGATCAATGTATGCAGAAGAAGGAATAGCTTCGCGATTACTGGGAATGATCGTCTCAGTTTTTGGTCTCAAGTTATTGCAGTATATGAATGGATTAGGATCTCCATTGATTGTTATTTCAACTCCATTGTGAGGAAACTTAATGCATTGGTGATATGTAGATGGGACTTCCCTCATTTCATGAATCCAAGGATGTCCTAGTAATATATTGTATGTGAGATCTAGGTCTAGGACTTGACAAACCACATCCTTTGTAACTGGTCCAACTCTAAGAGGTAAGGTGACTGTGCCTTTAGATGAACGCTCTTCGTCATCATATGCCTTGATGGTAATTTTGTTTGTAGAATTCACAGCTTTATCAGAATATCCCAATTTTTTAATAGTGCTCAATGTACAAATGTTTAGACCTACTCCTCCATCTATTAGGACTTGTTTTATTTGATGTTTGTGTATGAAGGCTTCAATGTGTAAAGGTGCGTTATGTGGCTGACTTACGGAGGCATCGTCAGCTTCTGTGAATGTAAGGGAGTGTGGAATGGAAAGGTATCCCACCGTGGCTTGGAACTGGTCCACGTTCAAATCAGTAGGAACAATAGTGTCTCTCAAGATTTTGTCAAGAATAGCTTTATGTGCGTGGGATATGCGTAAGAGCTCAAGGATGGAGATGAGCATGGGTGTCTTCCCTAACTGTTCTACAAGGTCATACTCAGGCTTGGTCGATGAGGAAGCTATGTTTTTGGTTGGAGTACCTTGCAAAGTGAATTTACCTCGATGAGTTGTAACAATACATTCAGAGGTAGGTTCGGAAGAAGATCTAATGCCTTTTAGGACAATCTTGGGTCTTTGGGTAGAATTCTCAAGCGTTTTGTCCTTGATGATAATGGTAGACATAATTGTCCATCGAGATGTGATTGATAGTTGAATCATAGTTATAAGATGCTCTGGTATAGTTGGTTTGGTCATCTGTGGCTTTAGACTTTCCCTTGTCATGCTTTGGGAATGGTTCCTTAAACATCTCATGTTCTTGGTTGGATGAGTGTCCTTCAATCTCAATGTCACCTCTATCAATGAGATCTTGTATGATGTTCTTCAGTCGATGACAATTTCCTATCTTATGACCCTTACTCTTGTAAAATTCACAATACTCATCATCATTCCACCAATTTGGTTTAACCTTTGGCTCATATGGAGGAAAATCTGGAACTATGATTACCTTGTTTGCCACTAGCTTTTTGAAAATGGACTTTAGTGGTTCTCCCAATGGAGTGTACTTCCTTCGTGATTTGGAAGTTGTTTGAGTATTCACCTGATTGTTTGTAGAGCTTGATCCCAATAAAATGATTTTGGGTCGTACTGTATTGGCATCAACAACACCATCATTGACTGTGTTCTTGTTTTTATTCCAAAATTTTGGCTTATCTTTTCCTTTAAAGTCATCTTTGTTTTCCTTGAATATCTTAATGACTCCTTGTTCAATTAGGACCTTCTCTCTTCTAATCCTTTTTCAATGACGTCCTTGAAGGTGGACAAACAAGCTTTCCTTAGATCATAGCCAATGTCTTTGTTAACATTTTGGGTGAACATTTCTACCATTTGTTTTTGTGGAATTTCACAAGAGCATCTGCTGGCTAGATTCCTCCATCTTTGTAAAAATGATGAAAAAGACTCTCCATCTTTTTGCTTGGTGTTGCACAAAGTAGTGACTGATATGTCTATCTCTATGTTGTATGAGAAATGTTGGATAAATACCTCTGCTAAGTCACCCCATGACTTAATTCCAGGTGGAAGTTGAGAGAACCATTCCATAGCTTGATCACCTAAGCTTTGTGGGAATAATCTCATCAAATATGTCTCTTTTGTAGCCACTTCAATGCAAGCTATGAAAAACTATCTTATATGTGCCTTAGGATCTCCTTTGTCTCTATACTTATCGAACTTAGGTGTCATAAAGTGTGTAAGAAATGGAGGCATTGGAATGCTCTTGTCAAATGGATAAGGACATATGTCTGTCATTGTGTATGTTGGCTTTGGTGTCTTTATGTCCTCCATTTTCTTTTATAAGTCCCTGATTTGTTGCTCCAAATTGTTCTTCAGTGGAGACCAACTTCTTGGACCATACCCCATGCTTGAGGCACCAATTGGAGGAGGAGCATGTTGCATATATGGATGATATTGATCATACACATGTTCATATGGAGGAGGTCTATAATGATGTTGCGTATATGGACCACTTGGTATAGAGTCATGTTGAGGAACGACATATCTGTTTTGTCCATGTATACCATACTCTATAGGCATGTCATGAGTTTGTTCTAGTGTGTTGCCCCCAAATTTGACATGGGGTTTCCTTGTGTCCAAATTTTGAGCATGCCTTTGAATATCCAATTTCTTTGGTGGTTGATCCTTAGCATTGGTATGTGATTGAGCATATTTTTCTGCATAAGACTTCCATAATGGTCTGCGAAGGTGAGTATCATATGCTTGACCATGTGTGTATGGGACCTCTGGTTTTTGAAACAAAGACGATGGTGATTCAGGCACCATATGTGGTCCTCTATTGCCTCCACTATTAGGCCTCCTTTGATCCATGTTGAGGTGAGGTTGTTGCAAAGGTCGATTTTCCATTATTTGAGACATGTCAAAATCATGAGGTATCTTGGCTCCACTTTGTGCTATCACTTGTAGAAAGTATTGTCTATCTCTCCTCATTATTTCCTCAACCAATCTATTGAAATGGGGATTCATAATGGTGTCTTCCACTTCTGCTGAATGTACAGAAAAGTTGTCCATATTGTCATTGTGTGTATCATTGTTGTTTGTAGTGTCCATGTTCTCAACATTTGGAATGTTTCTATAGGCATCCATGTAAAAAATGTAGCATGATCAGAATTGAAAAAGATATCATTGTCATATTCATAGGAACTCATGTTTGCGGACTCTTGAGCCTCTTTAGTTTCTCTCCTAGATTTTTGGGAACGGGTTTCAACCATGAACTAGGTATTGACCAAGATGTGTGAGACTAGATGAAAATGGAAAGAGTATGGAATACCAAGAGTTGGATGGAATGTAAATGAATCTGAGGTGTACTTGCAATGTCCAAAGTGTAAGACCAAGTATGTATGTAGTAGAGTAGGTGTGGCTTCCAAAGAGATGATAGTATCTCTTGATGAGGTAAGTTGAACTTGACTCTAAGTAAGACCAAATGAGACCCAAAGGTGATAGACCTTGATGAGGGACCACTCAGTAAAATGTTGTTGTATGTAGTGTGTTGACAAAATAAGATGAGGGCAAGCAAGTGACCTTTTGACTCAAGTTTAGGCAAATGTGAATGTAATGTAAGGTGTAAAGCAATGATGGACTTTGAGAGACCCAAAGACAGGTTGAATGCTAGATGAAAAACCCCAGAGAGATAACCTAGGAAGCTTAATAAGTCTGAAACTGACTGTTCTTGTTTGCTGAATTATGAAAGTTTTCAATCCTGAACACAGACGTGCCTGTATACTTCACAGATGCACTTAAAGGACATAGACGCTATTTTGTCAAACACAGACGCGTTCTTGAGATACTGCAATGTTGCTCAAAAGACACAGACGCATTTTTGCCCTTCATAAACATGTTTAGATGACACAGACGCGGGTTTGTCAGACACAGACGCATTTCTAAGATGCTGCAATGTTTCTCAAAAGACACAGATGCATTTCTACCCTTCACAGATGCATTTAGATGACACAGACGTGGGTCTGTCAAACACAGACAGGTTTCTACAAACTTTGTGCAATTTTTTCAATCTATGAAGTTTTTTTGTTGTGACCAAATCTGAATGTTTGACTGTTTTTCGTGACAAGAGAACACAATGTTGATGAGGACTCAATGTTTGCAAGTGTTTAGACTCAAAATGACTCAAAGAAAAGTGTGTTGTTTGATGTAAAATTGTTTTGCATACACTTGAAGACACAAAAGACACAATGTTTTGGTGTTTGGTCTTGAATGTTTGATTGTTCAAAATAAGTCAAGCGCAATTCTTATGGTTCGCCAAGACAATAGTTGTTGATCCCACATGGAGTTTCCCCCGAGGCTACGCTATTCAGAGTGGATACTTAGATGCTTGACCCCACTGGCTCCACCCTCGGCACTCACTTCTCAGGTCAACTAAGTATCAGTCCCCATGAAAACTCCTCGTGGAGAACTTTGTATCTCTATTAAGAACCGTATGTGTGTGGGCTGCTACCAGAGGTTCGACCTCCTGTCCCAATAACTAGAAGGATTTTGACTTCTAAAACAAAAAGGTGCTAGTAAGGGCACCCACTCATGTGGCCATACATGCGGTGCTTTCAACTCTGTAAATACAGAAGGCTCCCAGCCGGTAGGGGTTATGCCCTACAAATGATCAAATAAATTTGATCAAACGGGTTTATGGGGAGACATAGTATCGGTATAAACTAATCAACACACGTTATCCATAGTTTTCACCATGGATACAGTTATTTATAGTGGTTTGGAAGAAGATGGCTTTTCTTTTGCTACCATTTGGGTCGGTCTCTCCTCACTAGTAGTCCTAATGACCACACAGGGAGACAGGCCCTCTAAAGATTAAACAAAAAGAGCCTATTGCTCAAGACACAAAAGATAAAGGTTCAATTTTAGTGCACCAAATGAAGTGTTTGCTAATCTATGAAAATAAGGCACATAATGAAAGATCAAAAACCCTTGCCAAGGTCCTACAATAAAGATCTATTAGTAGTTTGGATTGTTTGAAATAATCACCCCTTCCTGCAAGCACACAATTTAGGTAATTTTAGATCCAAAAGACTTTGTGAAAATAGGGGCCTTCAACAAAACGATTTTGCTTTCAAGACAAGCTGCACCAATTCCATTAGCTAGATCTAAAGATGTTAGCTCAAAATAAACCAAATTTGAAATCTGAATGACACAAAACTGAATCAAAGAAAACCCAAAATGTAACAAATTCACATAGACGCGGTTATTAGAAACACAAACGCTATAAAATTTCGCAAACGTGCCTAAAGCCGACACAGATGCAGTTCCAGAACACAGACGTGGCTTCTGGATGCAAACACACTTGAAAACTCCATAGACGCGACTAAGGCACACAAACGCGACTTTTAGAATTTGCAGAAAAATAAAATACTATCGAGGACGCAAACGTGATTCCAGATGTTGCAGACACGACAAAAAATAAAAAACGCGATCAGAAAGTACGCAGATGTGAAAATATCAAAATGTTGTCAGAAATGTCAGATCTGCAACTTCAAAACACAAAATCTACAACAAAAGATGTTGAATGAAAAAGGGACAAGAGTCCCACCAGGCGTGCCAAAATGTATATGCTGAAAATGGATAACAACACTATTGAAAGACTAAATGAATTCAACCACAAAACCCTAGCCTAACAACAACAAAGATCCACCATAACATATGAAGATTACCTAAGACAATGCAAATCAAATGAAATCACAAAGATTATACCATCACATGTCCAATAGGGTTTGGATATCCATTCTTCCTATCTCCATTGATCTTGCTTGATATATTTGCTCTCAGATTTTATGTGCACAAGAGCTCAACAAAGAACGGAAATATGGTTGCAAGTAGGATTGCATGTAAAAGGCGTAGTGTAGTCGAGTGCACAATTGAGTTAGTCAGTTAGGGTTTGATAATGAAGCAAGTATCTCCTCATATAGAAGACACTATATGAAATGGAAGGATAAGATTGAGAGGTGTAAAAGATAAATGGTCGACTATGATTAGAGAGTAGGTAAAGAAAATAATAAAATAATGAGAGGGTAGGTAGTGTAGGAATTAACAGATGAATGACATGTGTCATAGGTAGAAAAGGCTAATAAATTAATTAAATAAATAAAGATTTATTTAATTAATAGAAGAAGTGGGATTAATTAAATAAATAAGATATTTATTTAATTTAGGAAAAGGATAGTTTAAATAAATAAAAGTATTTATTTAAATGAGAAATAAGACTAGAAGAGGATAAATGAATTAATTAAATAAATAAAGATTTATTTAATTAATAGAAGATTTAGGATAAAGTAATTAAGTAAATAAAGATATTTATTTAATTAGACAAGACAATTTTAGGTGTCTATAGGATCAACACAAAAAGATCTAGAAGATACAAAAGATGCTAAAAAATTAGGAAATACAATTGAGAAATTACCTAGTTTTATTTTCATTGAGGTCAAAGGAGGTAAAACTATAGTAGGAAACAAAGAAGGAACAATTATGAAGGTAAAACGATTTTAATTTGTTCATAGATTTTTCACAGAAGATACAGAAGTTGAGAGATGGAGATGAAAAATTGAAGTCTTGAGAAGATTGTGGGTGTCCAAAGAAGAGTAGTTGAGGAAAAAATGTTGCTATTTACTAAGTTGTCATTATTTTTATGCCCAAAGTCATTCTATATACTGTAGTCAGTTAATACTACTGAAAAGTCCAGTCTGGAAACACTAAGGTCACCGGTGTTGGTTACAGAAGAAAGACAAGTCACCGAGTTGATACACATCAAGTTGTGAACCAAGACATATGCAGAATGTCTACCGAGTAAGGTTTATATGTTTACCGAGCAACAAAGAAGGTATACCGAGTTAATCTAAACCGAGTGAAAACGTGTTACCAGATTTAATGAACCTAGACACTCATGCAAAACGTGTTACATAATTCAAGAAGATGAAACCATTACTACATTGGAAATTGCATTTAAAGATTTTGTATGATTTTGAGGAAGACTATCCAATGAAATAATTTCTATGTTTATTCATTCAATAAAACATTTTTGTATGATCGAAGCATGAGCAGATCATCATCTTAGAGATCTATATAAACAGAATGATTTGAGTACATGAACATAAGGTGACATGTAAGGTCGATCAAGAGCAGAGAGACGAAGGAATGATTAAGTCAAGCATGAAGAAATAACATTGACAAAGATAATCACAGGTTACCGAGAAGGTTTCAAAGAACAGTTTAAGGAACAGAGAATACAAAAGTGGTTACCAAGTTGATTTATCAATTACCGAGGAATGCTATGAGAAAGGTAATTTCATATTAAGCACATAGAGTCTTCTATAACATTTTAGATGTGAAGTTGCATATATTTTGTAAAGATTTTGATTGAAATATTAAGTTGTAATAGAAAACTTTAATAGGGTAAAAGACAATAATAAAGTCTATAAATTGTAAAGCCTTTAACCAGGTACAACATTTTGTAGAAGTGTTTGTAAAATCCTTTAGCAAGGTAGATCTAAAGATCTTTATACTCCTAATAGAGTAAGCTATCAGAAGCTAAACATGTAGCTCTAACCGAGCAATCTTGATTACTGCAGTAGTGAAGTTGTGGGTGCCATCTCCACCATAGTTTTTCTCTCTAACCAAGAATTTCTGCGTGATCAAAAATCATTGTGTTATGGAGTGATATTTTGATGCATGTTATCTTTATGATTATGTTTCAGTATTTTATATCTTTGAGATCAACAATACATAGTTTGTGTTTATTAGTAAAACTGTTTTCAAGAAAAGTTTTGAAGTACTGATTCGCCCCTCCCCTCTCAGTACATTAGCTTTCCAAGTAGGACCTAACAATTGGTATCAGATCTTTATTCTTAGTAAAGGGTCTAACAGCCTAAAGAGAAAGATCCTATCAATGTAAGGCTATAAACAATCTCGCAGGATTGTGAATCTTCAAGAAGAATTGGATCATGCTAATCAAATGATTGGAGATATGCAGAGGCAAATGCAGAGATCACTGAAAGTCAGAAGAAGGTTGTCTGATGATTTACAGGACTCACAAGAATTGGTGGAACAAATTGAGACATCATCTGAGAACAACATATCAGAAGAATTTGAAGAAATGATTGCAGAATTGAAAGAAAAGAACAAAGCAATTAGTGAACAACTAAAAGCAATGAGAAGGGAACGTGAGTATTTTAGCACACAGATGACTAAAAATCTTGATGCATTGAGAACATCTGAAGATAATAAGCGAATTATAGAAGGAGAAAAACAACATCTAGAAGCAATGGTGTCTACAAAGAATGATGAAATATCAAGGATGATTGTAGTTCAACATAATTTGTTTGATCAATTGGACTATGCACATCATGAAGCTACTCAAAAGGAAAATGAGAACCAAGCATTGCAACTTGAAATATCAAGATTAACTGATGAAATGGAAGCAGAAAAGAAGTCAAAAGAAACATTGAGGAAAAGCCATGAAGCATAAAAAATGTTGGATGGGCAACTGAATATGAGGAAACCTAACAAAAATGCAGGACTTAGTTACAAAGGAAACAACTCTACTAAAAAAGGGATCAACACTACTGAGAAAGGAGAATCATCCAAGCAAGCTGGAAACAAAGAGAACATCAAGGACAAGAACCCTATTTGCAACTATTGTGGAATTCAAGGACATACTGCCATAGTTTGCCGGATCAGAAAAGGTATGACACCGGATGTTACTAGTTTTTATGGTTATTGTTACAATTGCAATAGTATGGTCACACATCTAAGCAATGTAGAACAAAGTTTGTCACCAATTATGAGAGGGTAAAATAAAAAGGGTTTTGCAAAAATTGCAATAGATATGGACACAATACTAAGAAATGTTGGTTTAAGAAGAAAAACTATATGTGGACTCCACACCAAGAAAACACTAGAAGTTACCGAACTGACACAAATCTCAATCGATAATATACTTTAGTATCATTGGATTACAATACAAGAATTTGGTGTGAATGATGTGGAAGATATGGACATATAAGTGCAAATTGTATGATAAGGTTTGGAATGAACAACCGGAGATCATGGATAAGTCTAGGAATGGCATGTTTTCATTGTCACAAATTTGGACACATAGCTAAGACTGCAGAGACCAACTGAGAGGAGATACTAAGGAGATAAGAAGCAAATTGTAGAAATTTTAGAAAAAGAAGGAAAATGTGTCAACCGGTGAAGGAAGCACCTTACCTACCAAGTTAGGTGCATCTACTTCGGATTAGTCAATGATAGTATAGAGGGACTGCATTCTCAAAGGTTAGATCTTAACAGTTCCTATGTATTCGTGCACTTAAATTCAAAATCTGCATAGCCAAGATGCAATAGTAAGTTTGAAACATTATCTAGTCTTTTGATTTACCAGGGAAGTTGGTAAAACTAGTAAGCCTATCTAGTCGGTAAAAAGCTAATAAGAGAGTTAGTCGGTAAAGGGAAACCAAGTGCATTTAATGCCTATTATACCTAGCCTCATGAATCCCGATAAGGTCAAAAGGAGGTATTAAAAGTATTGAGTGCGGTCATTTTTCACTTACCAGTTTTCAAAGAGCAAAGAATAGAAAATCTAAAGGCGATCAAACATATCCAGAGAAAATTCAAGGTATTTAGCAAATCTAAAACCACATTTTTAGCAGTTAATCGATCAAGTCAAGTTGTGAATATTTGCAGCATATTTACTAAGTTGAAAGTGTTTTTTGGTTATTTGAAACCCTAAGATATTTTGTAAGAATAATTTCAGTTTGTAATGGCCCCCAAAGTTCAGAAACCTGTTGTAGTAGAAACCATTGAGAAGCCTAAACTGAAATACACCTTACCTCCCAAAGTGGCTTCCGAAACCGATGATAAAACTGCATTTTCTCTTATTCCGGATAGGGTTCTATTGATAGAAGATGTTAGATTTTATACCAAGTGCAGAGTTGATGAGCTAGGTCATACTAAGATTAAGGATATGTATGATAAATTGTGCACCGATGGAAATCTGGACAACAAGTTTGAGAATATCAAAATCAAGGGATTAACTGAAGCCCTAACCTATCCTCGATTCTTCAAACCCCAATGGGTCAAATTTTTCTTGAGCCGAGTACATGATGATTTTATGTGGCTAGAGGAACACCATTTTAAGATCACCAAGGAGATTATTCACATAATAACCGGATACCCTATATTTGACCATGCTCGAGCATAGAAGATGATTTCACAGAAGGAATTGATAACATTAACAGGTGTTGAGTCTGATAGCAGAGGTCTTAAGTTAGACAATGTGAAAGATGCAGAACTTAATTTTGCTATTAGAGTTATTAGTTATTGTCTCTTCAAGTCGGCAAGAGAAAACAGTGTACTGTGTCCAGCTGTAGATTTGGCCTATAAAATTGTTAAAAAGGGTGTGCAAATTCATTTATGTGAAGTGTTGTTGAAGAATCTTTTTGAAAATCTAAATACAATAAGGAAACCAAAGAAGAATAATATTGTCAACACACTAAAGTTTGGGCCATTCCTAGTGTGTATGTTCTTCTATTTTCAGAAAGTCTTTCCATCAGTCGGTAACATTGTTTGGGAACTACACCGGCCTATCACCCATCAAATAAATGATTTCATCAATTAGCTAGGTGATAATTTTAATATGATAATGGATGACTACTTCAACAAATTCCAGGAAAATATTCATAGCAGGTACATGATTCCACCTCAGCTAGTGGAAAAATACAAGGATACTATATGTTTTGAATTGGATACAGACTACTATTATGTCAATATAGTAGAACCCAGGACTCAATCACTACTGCCTATGGGTTATGAGATAGATTTCGACATTGCTCGATAGCAGATAGATTCCTTTTTAGCACTTCCAAGGCATGCTACCGAGAAAAGATATGGCACCTATGAAGAGGTGAAAGAAAAAGTAAAAACGAGCATAGTTGTACTAAAGGCTGCCAGGAAAGCCACCAAAATGATCAAGGATTTAACTCAAAAGTTTGGAGAAGGTTCTACCTCCACTCCTATTAAGAGTGATCAACTTTCAATTGAGGAAGAATCTGAAGCTCAAGAAGCAGAAATTACACTGAGCACCGAGTTGCCAAAGGGCAAAATTTTGAAAAGAAAGCAACAGGATGCAACCAAGGTATCACCGACCCCACCAGTGAAGCGACTGAACACTAGATCATCTATTGTGTCACTTGGTAAGAAGCAAAAGAATGTAGAAATACCTAAGGTTACAAAAACTTATAGAAAGAAGAACAGAAAACTAATTTTGGAAAGTGACACAGAGTCAGAAGATGTAAATAAATTTCAGATTGTAAAAAGCACAAAGGAAGATGTACATAGTGTCAACAATTTTTGTGCAAAATTGAAGGAAAAAGAGCTAACTGCCAAGATAATTGAAGAAGTGCAGAAAGAAATTGTTATAGGTAAAATAAAGCTTATTGAATTCATTGCTGAGTTATCTCCTCAAGTCAAGCATATTATTTATTTATTCCAGAAGTTATGTACATTTTCATTGTTCATCAAAGATATCAAGAATAAGATTGAAGTCATTGAAAAGGAGATCACCGATCTCTCAAATAAATTGACTACCGAGCCAAATTCTCTACAAATTATTTATAAAAGGCTACAAACACTTATGGCTCAACAGTTAGAACTTTGGAATGAAGAGCATAAGATAAGGATGGATATCATGACTCTTCAAATATTATTTATTCCCAATTTGTCATCAATTCAAGAGCAGATCAACCGAGCTACCCAATTGTCAACTCAAGTCGAGGGAAGCACTTTAGATGGTTTGATCACACTGTTAGCTGATATTACAGCTTAGATTACAATACTGAAAAGTGTCAAGGATGCCCTTAAGAACACTGTTACAGAAGCTCATACAAAGTATAAATTTATTTTTGATTAGTTGTCCCCACCAAATGGTAACTAGTTTTGATGTTTGTGTACCAAACACATGACTGAGCATGAATATCTGAGTATACAGAGTATCTGAGTGTACAATTGAAATTGTCAGGGGGAGCATGGCACATTAGGAGCTTGTAACATCAAGAGCATGGAACATCAAGTTGTGTATAGAATATTGATAAGGGGAGTATGTATTTAATTATGTATTTGAACATTGTATATACTGACATTTCAGTTCATTTTGAAAGTATATAGATTTTGTATTATGACTTTCAAAGGAGTTTTTTCAAACATACCAAACTAATGTCAAAAGGAGAGATTGTTGCTATTTACTAAGTTGTCATTAGTTTTATGCCCAAAGTCATTCTATATACTCTAGTCGGTTAATACTACCAAACAGTCCAGTCGGTAAACACCAAGCTCACCGGTGTCATTTATAGAAGAAAGACAAGTCACCGAGTTGATAGACACCGAGCTGTGAACCGAGACATATGCAGTCTGTCTACTGAGTAAGGTTTATATGTTTACCGAGCATCAAAGAAGGTATACCGAGTTAATCTGAATCAAGTGAAAATGTGTTACCAGATTCAATGAACCTGGACACTCATGTCAAATGTGTTACATAATTCGAGAAGATGAAACCATTACTACATTGGAAATTGCATTTAAATATTTTGTATGATTTTGAGGAAGAATATCTAATGAAATAATTTCTATATTTATTCATTCAATAAAACATGTTTGTATGATCGAAGCATGAGTAGATCATCATCTCAGAGATCTATATAAACAAAATGATTTGAGTACATGAACATAAGGTGACATGTAAGGTCGATCAAGAGGAGAGAGATGAAGGAATGATTAAGTCAAGCATGAAGAAATAAGATTGATACAGATAATTATAAGTTACCGAGAAGGTTTCAGAGAACAGTTTAAGGAACAGAGAATACAGAAGTGGTTACCGAGGAATGCTATGAGAAAGGTAATTTCATATTAAGTACATAGAGTCTACTATAACATTTTAGATGTGAAGTTGCTGATATTTTGTAAAGATTTTGATTGAAATATTAAGTTGTAATAGAAACCTTTAATAGGGTAAAAGACTCTAATAAAGTCTATAAATTGTAAAGCCTTTAACCAGGTACAACATTTTGTAGAAGTGTTTGTAAAATCCTCTAGCAAGGTAGATCTAAATATCTTTATACTCCTAACAGGGTAAGCTATCAGAAATGGCTAAACATGTAGCTCTAACCGAGCTATCTTGATTACTGCAGTAGTGAAGTTGTGGGTGCCATCCCCACCACAGTTTTTCTCTCCAACCAAGAGTTTCTGCATGACCAAAAATCATTGTGTTATGGAGTGATATTTTGATACATGATATCTTTATGATTATGTTTCAGTATTTTATATCTTTGAGTTCAACAATAAATAGTTTGTGTTTATCAGTAAAACTGTTTTTCAAGAAAAGTTTTGAAGTACTGATTCACCCCTCCCCTCTCAGTACATTAGCTTTCCAAGTAGGACCTAACAATTGGTATCAGAGATATATTCTTAGTAAAGGGTCTAACAACCTAAAGAGAAAGATCCTATCAATGGAAGGCTATAAACAATCTCGCAGGATTGTGAATCTTCAAGAGCAATTGGATCATGCTAATCAAATGATTGTAGATATGTAGAGGCAAATGCAGAGATCACTGAAAGTCAGAAGAAGGTTGTCTGCTGATTTACATGACTCACAAGAGTTGGTGGAACAAATTGAGACATCATCTAAGAATAGCTTATCAGAAGAATTTGAAGAAATGATTGCAGAATTGAAAGAAAAGAACAAAGAACTTAGTGAATAACTAAAAGCAATGAGAAGGGAACATGAGTATTTTAGCACACAGATGACTGAAAATATTGATGCATTGAGAACATTTGAAGATAATAAGTGAATTATAGAAGGAGAAAAACAACAGCTAGAAGCAATGGTGTCTATAGAGAATGATGAAATATCAAGGATGACTGTAGTTCAACATAATTTGTTTGATCAATTGGACTATACACATCATGAAGCTACTCAAAAGGAAAATGAGAACCAAGCATTGAAACTTGAAATATCAAGATTAACCATTGAACTGGAAGTAGAAAAGAAGTCAAAAGAAACATTGAGGAAAAGCCATCAAGCATAAAAAATGTTGGATGGGCAACTCAATATGAGAAAACCCAACAAAAATGCAGGACTCAGTTACAAAGGAAACAACTCTATGTTGAAAGGGATCAACACTACCGAGAAAGGAGAATCATCCAAGCAAGCTGGAAACAAAGAGAACATCAAGGACAAGAATCATATTTGCAACTACTATGGAAAATAAGGACATACTGCCAACGTTTGCTGGATCAAAAAAGGTAAGCAACCAGATGTTACTAGGTTTTATGGTTATTGTTACAATTGCAATAAGTATGGTCACACATCTAAGCAATGTAGAACAAAGTCTGTCAACAATTATGAGAGGGCAAAATACAAAGGGTTTTACAAAAATTGCAATAGATATAGACACAATACCGAGAAATGTTGGTTTAAGCATAAAAACTATATGTGGACTCCAAACCGAGCAAACACTAGAAGTTATTGAACTGACACAAATCTCAATCGACAATATACTTTAGTACCATGGGATTACAATACAAGAATTTGGTGTGAATGTTGTGGAAGATATGGACATATAAGTGCAAACTCTATGATAAGGTTTGGAATGAACAACCGGAGATCATAGAGAAGTCCAGGAATGACATGTTTTCATTGTCACAAAGTTGGACACATAGCTAAAGAATACAGAGACCAACTGAGAGGAGATACTGAGGAGATAAGAAGCAAATTGCAGAAATTTTGGAAAAAGAAGGAAAATGTGTTAACTAATGAAGGAAGCACCTTACCTATCGAGTTAGGTGCATCTACTTTGGATTAGGCAATGAAGGTATGGAGGGACTTCATTCTCAAAGGTTAGATCTTAACAATTCCTATGTCTTTGTGCACTTAAATTCAAAATCTGCATAGCTAAGATGCAATAGCAAGTTAGAAAAATTATCTAGTCTTTTGATTTACTAGGGAAGTTGGTAAAACTAGTAAGCATGTCTAGTCGGTAAAAAGCTAATAAGAGAGTTAGTCGGTAAAGGGAAACCAAGTGCATTTAATGCCTATTATACCTAACCACACGAATCCAATAAGGTCAAAAGGAGGTATGAAAAGTATTGAGCGTGATCATTTTTCACTTACCAGTTTTCAAAGAGCAGTGCAGAGCGAATTCAAGGTATTTAGCAAATCTAAAACCACATTTTTAGCAGTTAACCGATCAAGTCAAGTTGTGAATATTTGCAATATATTTACTAAGTTGAAAGCGTTTTCTGGCTATTTGAAACCCTAAGCTATTTTGTAAGAAGAATTTCAGTTTGTAATGGTCCCCAAAGTTCAGAAACCTATTGTAGTAGAAACCATTGAGAAACCTACACTGAAATACACCTTACCTCCCAAAGTGGCTTCCGAACCCGATGATAAAACTGCATTTTCTCTTATTCTGGATAGGGTTTTGTTGATAGAAGATGTTAGATTTTATATTAAGTGCAGAGTTGATGAGCTAGGTCATACTGAGATTAAGGATATGTATGATAAATTGTGCACCATGGAAATTTGGACAGCAAGTTTGAGCATATCAAAATCAAGGGATTAACTGAAGCCGTAACCTATCTTGGAGTCTTCAAACCCCAATGGGTAAAATTTGTTTTGAGCCAAGTAAATGACGATTTTATGTGGCTAGAGGAACAACCTTTCAAGATCACCAAGGAGATTATTCACATAATAATCGGATACCCTATATTTGACCATGCCCGAGCATAGAAGATGATTTCATAGAAGGAATTGATAACATTAACAGGTGTTGAGTCTGATAGCAGAGGTCTTAAGTTGAACAATGTGACAGATGCAAAACTTAATTTTTCTATTAGAGTTATTGGTTATTGTTTCTTCCAGTCGGCAAGAGAACATAATGTACCGTGTGCAGCTATAGATTTGGCCTATAAAATTATTAAAAAGGGTATGCAAATTGATTTATGTGAAGTGTTGTTGAAGAATCTTTTTGAAAATCTAAATACAATAAGGAAACTGAAGAAGAATAATATTGTCAACACACTAAAGTTTGGGTCACTCATAGTGTGTATGTTCTTCTATTTTCATATATTCTTTCCATCAGTCAGTAACGTTGTTTGGGAATTACACTGACCTATCAACCATCAAATAAATGATTTCATCAATCAGCTAGGTGATAATTTCAATATGATAATGGATGACTAATTCAAAAAATTCTAGGAAAAGATGCATAACAGGTACAGGATTCCACCTCAGCTAGTGGAAAAATAAAAGGATAATATGTGTTTTGAATTGGATACAGACTACTATTATGTCAATGCAGTAGAACCCAGGACTCCATCACTATCGCCTATGGGTTATGTGATAGATTTTGACATTGATCAATAGCAGATAGATGGATTTTTAGCATTTCCAAGGCATGCTACTGAGAAAAGATATGGCACCAATGAAGGGGTGAAAGAAAAAGTAAAAATGAGCATAGTTGTACCAAAGGCTACCAGGAAAGCCATCAGAATGATCAAGGATTTAACTAAAAATTTTGGAGAAGGTTCTACCTCCACTCCTACTAAGAGTGATCAAATTTCAATCGATGAAGAATCTGAAGCTCAAGAAGAAGCAAATACACCGAGCACCGAGTTGCCAAAGAGCAAAATTTTGAAAAGAAAGAAACAAGATGCAACCAAGGTATCACCAACTGCACCAGTGAAGCGACCGAACACTAGATCATCTATTGTGTCACCCGATAAGAAGCAAAAGAATGTAGAAATACCTAAGGTTACAAAAACTTATAGAAAGAAGAACAAAAAACTAATTTTGGAAAGTGACACAGAGTCAGAAGATGTAAATAAATTTCAGATTGTAAAAAGCACAAAGGAAGATGTACATAGTGTCAACAATTTTTGTGCAAAATTGAAGGAAAAAGAGCTAACTTCCAAGATGATTGAAGAAGTGCAGAAAGCAATTGCTATAGGTAAAATAAAGCTTATTGAATTCATTTCTGAGTTATCCCCTCAACTCAAGCATATTATTTATTTATTCCAGAAGTTATGTATATTTTCATTCTTCATCAAAGATATCAAGAATAAGACTGAAGTCATTGAAAAGGAGATCACCAATCTCTCAAATAAATTGACTACCGAGCCAAATTCTCTACAGAATTTTTATAAAAGGCTACAAACACTTATGGCTCAATAGTTAGAACTTCAGAATGAAGAGCATAAAATAAGGATGGATGTCATGACTCTTCAAACATTATTTATTCCCCATTTGTCATCAGTTCAAGAGTAGATCAACCGAGCTACCCAATTGTCAACTCAAGTCGAGGGAAGCACTTTAGATGGTTTGATCACATTGTCAGCTGATATTACAGCTCAGATTAGAATACTGGAAAGTGTCAAGGATGCCCTTAAGAACCCTCTTATAGAATCTCGTACAAAGTATAAATCTATTTTTGATCAGTTGCCCCCACCAAATGGTAACTAGTTTTGATGTTTGTCAAAAAGGGGGAGTGTACCAAACACATGACCGAGCATGAATATCTGAGTATACAGAGTATCTAAGTGTATAGTTTAAATTGTCAGGGGAAGCATGGAACATCGGGAGCTTGTAACATCAAGAGCATGGAGATACAGAGCATGGAACACCAGGAGCTTGTAACATCAAGAGCATGGAGATACAAAGCATGGAACATCAAGTTATGTACAAAATATTGATAAGGGGAGTATGTGTTTGAGTATGTATTTGAACATTGTATATACTGACATTTCAGTTCATTTTGCAAGTATATAAATTTTGTATTAGGACTTTGAAAGGAGTTTTGTCAAACATACCAAAGTAATGTCAAAAGGGGAGATTGTTGCTATTTACTAAGTTGTCATTAGTTTTTTGCCCAAAGTCATTCTATATACTCTAGTCTATTAATACTACTGAAAAGTTCAGTCAGTAAATAGCAAGGTCACCGGTGTCGGTTATAGAAAAAATACAAGTCACCGAGTTGATACACACCGAGCTGTGAACTGAGACATATGCAGAACGTCTACCGAGTAAGGTTTATATGTTTACCGAGTAGCAAAGAAGGTATACCGAGTTAATCTGAACCAAGTGAAAATGTGTTACCAGATTCAATGAACCTGGACACTCGTGTGAAACGTGTTACATAGTTCAAGAAGATGAAACCGTTACTACATTGGAAATTGCATTTAAAGATTTTGTATAATTTCGAGGAAGAATATCCAATGAAATAATTTCTATGTTTATTCATTCAATAAAACATGTTTGTATGATCGAAGCATGAGCAGATCATCACCTCAAAGATCTATATAAATAGAATGATTTGAGTACATGAACATAAGGTGACATGTAAGGTCAATCAAGAGCAGAGAGATGAAGGAATGATTAAGTCAAGCATGAAGAAATAAGATTGACAGAGATAATTACAAGTTATCGAGAAGGTTTCAGAGAACAGTTTATAGGAACAAAGAATACAAAAGTGGTTTTGATTTATCAATTACCGAGGAATGCTATGAGCAAGGTAATTTCATATTAAGCACATAGAGTCTGCTATAACATTTCAGATGTGAAGTTGCAGATATTTTGTAAAGATTTTGATTGAAATATTAAGTTGTAATAGAAACCTTTAACAGGGTAAAAGACTCTAACAAAGTCTATAAATTGTAAAGCCTTTAACTAGGTACAACATTTTGTAGAAGTGTTTGTAAAATCCTTTAGCAGGGTAGATCTAAATATCTTTATACTCCTAACAGGGTAAGCTATCAGAAATGGCTAAACATGTAGCTCTAACCGAGCAATCTTGATTACTGCAGTAGTGAAGTTGTGGGTGCCATCCCCACTGCAGTTTTTCTCTCTAACCAAGAGTTTATGCGTGACCAAAAATCATTGTGTTATGGAGTGATATTTTGATGCATGTTATCTTTATGATTATGTTTCAGTATTTTATATCTTTGAGATCAGCAATACATAGTTTATGTTTATCAGTAAAACTATTTTTCAAGAAAAGTTTTGAAGTACTGATTCACCCCTCCCCTCTCAGTACATTACCTTTCCAAGTAGGACCTAATAAAAAAATGCATAATCTTATAAATTATGTTTTGTTTATTGAGTATATGAGCGAATGTGAAAGATATAGTTGCAACTATTAGAGAATTGACTATTGTAGTAAGGCAAGAAATCAAAAAAGGTTGAAGGCACATGAAGCTACTAAATAATGAAGTTGTAATCAAACAAATAAGGTGAGTTTAATTATTTGTTTCAATGGGAAAGATAGGTAATACGATTAAGAAATAGAATAAAAATTTAACTTTAGAGATAGATCATTTAAACAAAGGAATTCATGGAAGTGAAGAAATGTAAATCATAGATGATAGCAATTATAAGAGAGAGGTAAGTAGAAAATGTAAACTTCTAGATGAAACTTGTGATATTTGGATGAAGCTTTTAATTAAAGAAAGTTATATCCAAATATCACTTGTGATAGTTGGATATAACTTGTAGTTTAATTAAAAGGAAGTAAACTTTTTTAATGAGGTTAAGAAAATAAAGAAAGGTCTAGAAGAAAAATTGAATAGATTAGAAGAAGAAAACACATTACAGAAGAAGGAAATATTAAAGTTGAAATAAGAATCACTTTCTAAAATCAATGAATGTTTGAAGTCAAAACAATTGATATGTGATATTTCATGTGACATAGGATATTTTTGTTTGTCATTTGTTAACTATAATTTTTTTGAAGTAGTTTGGGATGGAGATAAAAATGTTAATAAATTTAAAAATTAATAGAAGTGATAATGAAAAGAATGTTATTTTTTTAATCATGAAGATAATGGGTATAAAGGTCAGGGATTAGGAAAGCATGAACAATGAATGATAAAGCCTATTGGGCCAATAATGAGGACAAAATATGAAGGCCTTGGATTTATTCATGACAAAACTACTGAATGTTCGAATGCACAAGACAACTGAGAGGGGGGGTGAATCAGCTGTACAAACAAATCTTAAAATCTTTAACCAATTCAAATCCATAGTAACTTTACTTTATCACCTAATCCACAGAAAGATATGAGAATGAAAGAACATGAAAAGAAAAACACACCATACACAATGAAACAACCTGATTTTACATTGAAAACCCTATTAGGAGAAAGACCATGGAGAATACTATTCTCAATATATGAATACCTCTTAGGGTGACACCAGTTAATGTGATTTTACAAAGAAAGGCTCACTACTCAAAGGAAAGAATGAAAGACTCATTATTGGAGGGCTCATTGCCTAGATGAAGAAGAATAAAAGAGAAACAATCCACCACTAATGAACCTCTGCAACCATAATATTTGTAGATACCTTTGGCTCACTACTTCTGATAGCTAACACATGAAAGTCCACACTGCTCAATACTTTTCACCAACACTCGACAACTGATCAAGGAGATAGATCCTCTTTCACATACCTTCATCACATTTAACTTTCTTTCACAACACACATTCTCTCGCTCTCCATATATTCACACCATCCTCAACAAATTATCATTTATTTATATCATCCTCACTTATGTAGAATCTTTGAAGGCTAGCTAAGCATCTTAACCAAACAAAATTCAAATTATATTGGCACTAAACATTCCCGTAGTGGAAAAGAATGTAAAGTGGACCACAACACATCTTAAGTGAGATCAAAATAAACATCAAACATGTTATACAATGATCCATAATCATTAGAGAAACATTGTAAATTTGAAACGCCCGAGATTCCCCAAACCTAGAGAAAACAACATTGAACTTTGAAACTGTGCTTCCAAAACTCAAGAACACATGTCAACTAAATAGAATGAAGTTAAGGACATTATCAAATTATCTTCAAAACTACTTGACACCAAAACACATAATGCGAAGAAATGTGGAGCATGCATTTCATACGAAAACACTATCAAACACTATCATACACATTGGTGAATGCAACTTCCTTAGCACAACAATCCAAAGCACCAAATCTAGAATATAACATCTCTAAACAGTACTTAAAAACATATCCAAACCAAAAGAATAGATGTACAATATAAATGATATATGGAGCAAATCTCTCAACACAACTACATAGGAAACTCAATATTACCTATAACAATCAGTCGATAGTGACAACAAAAGCATGTTGACATGAATGACAACACAACAACAACTCATTCTCATCAAACTTGCAACAAAGACAAGTACAAATTTTGTTACAAACATTAAAAACTCAAACAAATCAATTCAAAGAATTCAATGTTCTCATTGCCACAATAAAGGACATAGAAAAGATATGTGTTGGGATATTCATCCTTTTAGCATATGTGGTTTGAAGAATAATTCTAAAAAGACATGTTGGAATAAAGAATTGAAGAGGAAACATATGACAAATTGTATGCAAATGGATTGTGGATGAATTTTTGGTTCAACTTGGCGAACAATTACATGTATGATAAATAATTTGTTCAAGTAAAAAAGTTCATATGTGAAAATTTATAGCAATCACGGAAGGTTTGTATGTTCAAAAGGCATAATAGATGTTTTGGGTCAAAGGAAAACATTGTTGAGCAAGATGTCTAAAATAAGTGACTTTGTAAGAAGTTTTAGATTGACATTTTGAAGGTTTGAAAGTCAATGTTTAAGAGATTATTGGAATAGTTGGAAGAATCTAGGAGAAAGGCATCATAGTTAAAGAAAATATTTTTATATTGTAGAGATAGTTTGATGATATCATACAAGAAAATAACACGAGTATCACGGAAGGTTTGCATGTTCAAAAGGCATAATAGATGTTTTGGGTCAAAGGAAAACATTGTTGAGCAAGATGTCTAAAATAAGTGACTTTGTAAGAAGTTTTAGATTGACATTTTGAAGGTTTGAAAGTCAATGTTTAAGAGATTATTGGAATAGTTGGAAGAATCTAGGAGAAAGGCATCATAGTTAAAGAAAATATTTTGAGATTGTAGAGATAGTTTGATGATATCATACAAGAAAATAACATGAGTGAGTCGAAAGACTTGGTTGCAACCATAAGACAAAGAAGAGAAAGAAGACAACAGTCATTAGCAAAGCAAGTAGAGCATTGTGAATGCTGAGACATTCATAGTAAATTAACATGGAATGTTGGAGAGCATTAATTTCTCCCCACCAAGTTAGTTTTAACATTTAAGAGACAATTTGGGTATTGTAAATACTGATGTAATTTGTGGTAGAAATTAAGAGGTAGTGTAGGAAGTATCTAGAAATTTCTACAACCATCAGCATAATATAGAAATGTTGGTGAAATAAGAAGAGTAGAAAATGATTAATCGGTGAAAAATGAATCTAGAAACTATTTCATCTTTCTAAAAGACCTCTATAAAGGAGAGTAAATGTGTTCGATTGGTTTAATATTTCTCCATTCACTCAAACACAATTTTCAAACAATTAATAACAATTTTACATCTTTAAAAAAAAATCGTAAACAATATCTTATTTTTATCAACCAAAACTTACTTTGTCCTATTAAATTCCAAATATTTATGAATAACGCAACTATGCATATAAAACAAAATCAATTGACTAAGACGAAAAACATAATATGCGGTATACTTAAAGCACCTACGAAATTTTTGGATTTAGGGCGCAGTGAAACAAGAGAAGGTTCTTGGATTTACCTTGATGCCGTGTAGTGCGAGAAACAATGAAAAAAAGATTTGCCAGAAGAATTAAGAGCGTGGAATACCCGCTACAAGTCTCAAATTTACCTTGATGCCGTGTAGTGCGAGATAAGAGATATTTATGAAGAAAATTAGTCTAACAAACATAATAGACCATTATTAAACATAATAGACCATTATCAAACATTAAGAAATGGAAATGACTTGTTTAGTTTTTCAATACAAAAAAATAATACCAAAGCATTGGATCCATGAAATAATGCATAGTATTTAGTATAAGTTTTTAATTCATTTTTAATTGGAAGGTATCATTTTTCCAAATAGGGTGAGCAATATTTTTTTAGAAAGAGAAGGGAGAAAGTTATAGTTTTTTCTATCATTTGGTAGCAAAATGTGGATTTTTATAGAATAGATTTAGACAATTGTTAAAAAACTTATTTAGTGTTTCCTCACAATACAATCAATTCTTTTTTTTTTAATTGTATTTTTGCATGAAATTTTCACAATTAAAATAATGTAAGGAAGTAATATGATTAAGGACCTAGATGAAAAAAGGATATTAAATATGTGAAAATCTGAAAGGTAAACGGATTTTCTTCTGGTCCTGGAAGGGGGTTTTGTAAAACTATACCTCCCCCTATCGTGCAACAAGGGGAGACTGCATCCCAATCACAAATCAAAATCCCCAATTAATGGGCATAAATGGAACTCATCCTCCACAATGGGTGTTTCAGAATGGCAGATGGGTAGATAAGGCACCAATCCAAAATTCAACCCAAACTTCAAATCTGGATGGATGGCAACAGGTTTTTTCAAAGAAACATAAGCAAAGAATGAACAGGTTTCAGAAGCCATGGCAAAATGCTCACAATGTTAAACCTCGATTCAACCTTAGATATGTCACAAAAAGGTAGGGAGGAGAAAACTCTCACTTCCATCAACCCATACGACAAGTGCCTGCACCAAGGAATAAACAATTTATTAATAATCATAGGGTAGAATCAGAATGAAAGGTCCAACAAAACTCATACAAAAAGGAATAGCAAGGGGAAGGATAATGAAAAGAGCTCGGTGGATAGTTGGGCTAGAAAAACCCTAATGCTATGACTTTTGTCATTAACAAGAAACAAAAGGAGGATGCAATCAACAAATGCCAAAGGTTTGGACTTTCTGGAAAATGGTTAGGGCACGATCAAGTAATATCTGAAATTGTATCCTGGTTTAAAGATTCTTATTCAAGACAAGTAAGTATTTCACTTCTTCCTAGTAGTATCCTATTTATTTGCTGTAATGACGACCATTTGAAAAAAAAATTGTTGTGTGGACATGTGGTTACATTTATAGGGTATAACTTTGAATTTGTAGACTGGCAATTAAATTTTGATCCTTATTCTTTCAAACAAAAAGGTTACCCTAGATGGATTAATATTCCCTATTTGCCAGTAGAGCTCCTAAACTTTGAAATCATTTCATAAATTGTCATTGTTTTGGGTGACTTTATCGGTGTAGAGGAAAACTTCCTATGTTCAACCAATGTTAAGATGTTAATAGAAATGGACCCTAGCTTGTCAAAACCAAATCCGTTAGAATTAATCACAGCTTTACAAGCCTACAACATTGAAGCCAAATTTTTAGAGGGACATGTGGCTAAGAAGGTATTGACACATATAGGGGAAGAATCAGTTCCGGTCTTCTCTCCATAGGAGGAGAGGAATCTGAATTTTTCATTCAATCAAACTCAAGGGGGAATTTATTTAGAATACAACAATCTGCCTGAGAACACCTTGAATGAAGATAATCAACAAGAATAGATTGGTTCCCCTATTTTTCTTTCTCTAAAGAACTCGGAGTCATGGAGATGGAGGAAGATGAGGTAAAGGGAAATATGGAGATTCAATTCCCTCATGAAAAGGAGGAGGAACATTTCGTAATTGGTTTCAATAAGGAAAATGACTCTGAGGAAGAGGAGAATGAGGAGGTTAGGGAGGAGAAAATGAAGCTTATTGAGATCATTTTGCAAATTCATGGTCAGGAGCCACTGATGAGGCGAGAGGATGCCAAGGGACTGAATGCCCCTGACAAGCAAAGATTGCTCAAACGAAATCTTGTAAGTTTGGACTTCGAAATTGTTATGCTACAAGACACCAAATTGAAGGAGGAAGATTGGGAGACTCTTAAAAAGAGATTGGGTGTTTGGAAGGCTGATCCTGTATTTGTCATGGGAGCATCTGGGGGGCTTAGCAATTTTATGGGATCCTGGGAAGATTAGGTATGAGGAAATCTTACAAAATGATAGATGGCAGGCGGGGCATGTCAAAGGGATTCATAGCTCAATTTGCTTCATTTTTATAAATATCTATGGCCCTATTAGCACTTTGGGTAAAAGAGAATCTTGGAAGAAAATTGAGGAATTCATTACAGTGTATGAGGATGATTCTATTTTCCTTGCAGGAGACTTCAATGTTATTAGGGCTACCTCAGAAAATAGGGGAGGGGATCAGATAGAGTATGTAGCTCAAAGAGAATTTAATTCATGGATATTTAATTGCAGAGTGATTGAGGTTAACATGTCGAATGAAAACTACACTTGGAGCAATATGAGGTTGGAAAGCAACAACATAGCAGAGAGATTCGACAAATTCCTTTATAGAGGAGATTTGTCAATTTTTAACTTTACTTTTAGCTCAACAATAAGATACACAACTAGATCAGACCACTACCCCATTACATTACATATTGAAGAAGAGGAGAAACCTAAATGATGTCCATTCAAGTTTGAAAGAATGTAGTTGCAGGATCCCAAATTTCTGGGCCTTTTGGAAGAATGGTGGAAGGAGGAAAAGGTCAGTGGGTCCAAAGCTTATTGTTTAATAACAAAGTTAAAAATGATCAAACATAGGATATTAAATTGGAATAAAGAACATTTTAGAAACATCTTTCAAGAAAAACTATTAATAGAAGAAGAATTTGAGAAAGTTCAAGAAGGAATTATTAATAGAGGAATGGACAATTTTCAATATCTAAAGGAAAAAGAGTTGAGAAATAAATATGCAGACATCTTGACAAAAGAGGAGATATTTTGGAAGAAAAAATCTAGAGAACAATGGTTAAGTGATGGAGATAGTAATACATTTTTTTTTCATAATAGCACCAAAATAAGAAGGAACATTAACAGAATCTATAATATCAAAGCAAGTAATGGGAACTTTATTGAGGATCCATCAGGTACAAAAGAGGGAATTGTGGATTATTTTAGTAATATTCTAAATAATTGGGGGCAGATTTAGAAGCTCAGCTAAGAATGTTGAGAAATATATTTGGTAATAGAGGCAGAAAATAAGATGCTTAAAAGTAGGTTTACCATAGAAGAAATTAAAAAGGCAACTTTTTAGCTACATCCAGAAAAGGCTCTAGGCCCTGATGGATTTCCAGCTAGTTTTTTACAATTATGCTCGCCCTTCATGGGCGAGGAAATCTGGGAGGTGATAGAAAGTATGCGAAATTCTGGTAAAATTTTGAATGAGATTAATAATACCTTTATAGATTTGACTCCTAAACATGAAAATGCAAAAGAGTTGGATGAGTTTAGGCCTATCTCTCTGTGTAATACCATATATAAAATTTTGTTCAAAGCTTTGGCCAACAAAATTAAAACAATATTTCCTAATATCATTGTTGAGGAATGAACAAGGTTTGTTCCTGGTAGATCTATACTGAATGGTGTCATCATAGCACAAGAGGTAATCCACTTAGCCCAAAAAAATAAAGTACCTAGTATGTTGGTTAAGTTAGATATCAGAAAGGCTTATGATAAGGTCGAATGAAGATTCTTATGTAAATGTTTGGAGTCATTTGGATTTGCTAAATCTGTCATCAACCTTATTTTTAGCTCTATATCTAGTCCAAGGATATCAATTTTAGTTAATGGTTCCCCTAAGGGGTACTTTGGAATTTCGAGAGGCTTAAGGCAAGGGGATCCTTTATCTCCTTTCTTATTTATAATAATGGTGGAAGCATTTGGTAGATCAGTATAGGCTGCACTCAATGAAGGTTTGATCAAAGGTATTAAAGTCATTGATGAACTTGAGAATGTAACACACCAGTAGTTTGCAGATCACACAATGTTATTTTGAAAAAGTTCTATAGCAGAAGTAAAACAATTCAATAAGACTATGCTAGATTATACTAGGGAATAAGGACAAGAGGTCAATGTGCACAAATCATAGATATACTTGATAAATACAGGTGAGGCAGAAGCATAAAACATATGTAGATTATTAAGATTTAAGAGAGGTTTATTTCCCTGTAAGTATTTAGGTTTGTCGATGGATAGAGGAGTAAGAGTATATAGGCTTTGGGAACTAATCAAGGAAAAAATTGAATGTAGGGTGACCTCATGGAAAGGTAAATGGATTTCCTATGCAGGTAGAGAAACTATGATTAAGGCGGTATTGAGCAGCATTCCAATTTACCAACTGTCATGTTTACAATTGGCTCAAGGAGAAAAAGATAAATTAGAGAAGCTCTTAATGAAATTTTATTGGCAGGGTCCAAATGATCAGAAGAAGCTAGTAACAATAAGCCAGGACAAAATCTGCAAACCCAGAGAAATAGGTAGAGTGGGAATAAAAAATATGGAATGGCAAGGAAAGGCTTTAGGAGAAAATCTTCTATGGAGCTTGTATCAAAACCTAGAGAAGAAATGGGCTAGAATTTTGCAACATAAGTATCTATCGATTGGGGATGCATGTTGTATCTTCAGGACACCCTGCCCACCTCAGGGGTTGAGGATTTGGAACTTCATGATAAAGTGCAGACAAATCATTTTGGATAAATTAATCTAGGATTTTTCCAATGGAAACAAGGCAAGATTCTTGGGTGATTCTTGGGGAGCTTATGTAGCCTTAGGCAACTTAAACTTAAGTCCCAAAATTAAGGAAGTATTGATAAACCTTTGGGGAACCCAAGTTAAATATTATATCAAGATATCTAGTAAGGGACCGGCTTGGGAATGGGAATGGAGAAGGACAAATGATACCCCTTTATCTACAGATGAACAAAATGAGTTTTCTCAAGTACTCTTGAATAGGAAAATCACGATTAGAGAAGGAGAAGATAGGCTAATTTGGACATGCTCCAACTTAGGTTCATACAAGGTTAAGGATAGTTATATTAATATTATAGAATCATTAAACTGGCAAGAAATGCACATTCCTACTCATCTATGCTGGGGCAAAGCTTGCTTGCTCAAAGCAGGGATGTTTTTATGGGTAGCTTTATAGAAAAAGATTTTGATAGCAGAATGGTTTCAGAAGATAGGGTTTAGCGGTCCATCTAGATGTTCCTTATGTGAAGCTAATGAGGAAACTGTGGATCATTTACTACTTAATTGTCCATATGTGGCTAAATGTTGGAAGGAATTAATAGGTAAGTTGTAATGGACTACGGTTATACGTGAGAAATTTTTCTCCCTTATTAAGGGATTGAATACTATGTATAGGACAAGTCTGTTTAGAGATTTATGGAAGACATCCCCTTCAATTCTAGCTTGGGAATTGTGGAAGGAATGCAATAGAATAATTTTGAAAAATAAGAGAATGAATCCACAATAGTTAAACAACAAGATAGAAGCATGTATAGTGGAAATCACAAACAATAGGTTGCGGAAGGGTAATCTCAAGGTGAGAGAATTCACTATATGGGACAACAATATGAGGAAGAATTGGTTTGGCTTAATTATCCCGGTCCAATTCAGAATTGGGGGTAACAAAAGCAAGGAACTCAGGACTCAATGTAAATGAGAAAGTCCTAAATATGGATGGTTTAAGTTGAATTTCGATGGAGCATCCAGGGGGAACCTGAAAATTGCTGGGATTGGATGTATTATTTGACACTGGAGAGGAGCACCATGTGCCAGAATAAATAAACGAATTGGAAAGACATCCAACAACATTGCAGAAATTGAAGCCCTTATAGAAGGTTTGATATTTAGCTTAGAATTGGGGATTAAGAAACTGGCAATTGAAGGGGACTCACAGATTGTAATTAATGCTATACGAACAGGGAATATAGTTAGCATCTCAAACCTCTTCTAGAAATAACACTTACATGAATAAGTAAATTTAAATATTATACGATCAATCATATTTATAGAGAGGGAAATTTTGATGCTGATGCTCTAGCTAATTTGGGTGTGGATGGTCACTAGATTGCCAAAATAGGAGATGGATAGCATGCAGATAAATACTTATAATTGAATATATAAATATAAAGTTATATATATATATATATATATATATATATATATATATATATATATATATATATATATATATATATATATGTTTATTTTCCAATTTTTAGGTACATATTTTAAATAAGGATGGTTTAGCCAATTTTAGCAATGAATCGATGGGTTAGTAATGATTTTGTCCTAACTAGTTAATCCTTTTAGCTTTCCATGGTATGATGGTCTTTAGGTAACTGACGACGATAATCTTGAATTTAGATAGTCTTAGATAGTATATGTTTTTATAATTAACTTTAAGGATAGTAAGGTACCTAAGGGCATAGAGTAAGGATAATCATAATGAGATATGACTATTGCATTATGGGACAAAATGACCTCGAGTTGGATTGGAGCCCAGTTAACACGTGCCGAAGCATATAGGAATTTATATTGTGTGGTAGGATCCAAAAGTTAACATTTATTTAGGATGGGAGTGCATATATTTTTTCAGAGCCATGGAGTCTAATATTAAAGTTTATTCTGCAAGTGATAATCATCTTATGGCCTTCAAAGGTGAGATTAAACCGGAATGGTGGTGTAGAATCCTAAATGAGGTTGATGATTTCATGCTTAGGGTAGTGTGGGAGATTATGGGGGAAGATTTATTTAGTTATGAATTCATGTATCGGGTTACTTGTGATATTCTAGCCATATTCTTGGCAATATTGCTAAGGGTAGGAATACAGAAGAGCGAGGTGATTTTGTTAGGCCTGTCTTTATTCAAGGAAGAATTTTTGAGACTCTTTGAAATTGCAGTGGGTAGTGTGGATGAAACCATACCTTATGGTTTCATATCTAGAGGTTTATGGTGAAAAGGGGACAAATATCTATAAGAGGCCTATCTTGCTAGTGAAGGATGAAACAAAATTTGCAAAGAAAACCCCCATTATTCGCAGAAATGCTGATCTTTTGCTGTTGTGGAAACACATCAAGGAGCCTCCTCATAGCAATTGGTGGGTGGATTATCTTAAGAAGGAAGGGTATGTCATCCCAGATAGTTTGTCAGGCATACCAATAAATAGGATCTAGGTAATTTCCCTAGTGATAATTAAGGCATCATGGGTCAAAGGTAAAGCAAATGCTGGAGATACCTCTTTTAATCAGACTGAGAAAATGAATGCAGATAAGGTGTCACCCTCTATCGTCGATCTCACAGATATGGAAGAGTAATGGGATTAAAATTATACATTACCTTTTAGATATATAGGTTTAAATATAGTATGCAGTTTTGGGGATATAAGGTTAGCAGATTTACCAATGGTATAGTAATCAATAATTTGTTTATGCATTTTATAACTGACTTCGTATATTTTTTGATATGATAGTTTATGGGTTGTTAATATAGTAGGGCTTTGCAGTATTGGGGTTTAAATATAGTAAGTTTTATGATAAGTTGCAAATTAGTTCCATTATTGTGATTGTATTAGTAGATTATGGCTTTGTTCCTGTTGGCTACATGGTTGATAATGGTCATATTGTTTAATATCTTTAGATGCATACAAAATGTTGGCTTTTAGTTTTTTATTTTGAGAAAAAGTTAGTTTGGGAAAGAATTCTCTTTTGTTCTTGTTTTGTATCTTCTATAAATTTTGGAGATCTATGGCTAAGAGTTGATTTCTCCTTGTCTAGAGGCAGGCAGAGGTCTTTGTGGCTCCTAGTAAGGAACAAATATAGTCATCGCCATACATACCCGATATGAGGAGCTGTTGAGGCCTCTTAGATCTTAGCTTTGGGCTTATGGAATTCGCCCTTTCAAGAGATGAATGGAAAGATTTTACTGGCCTTTATCATTGTTTTATTTGTTTATGATTTTCTTTTTTTTTCCTTTGATGTCGAGGTAGCATAGTGTGTTTTAACGACTTAGTTTATATGATGGCTAGCTAGTTTATCTATAGGAATAATCTCTTTTAGATAGTTTTTTGTGTTTCAAATAGAAATTCTGAAACTTATATGGAGTTGTTATTGGTTTTGGGTAATTTTTTAGATAGATTAGCAATACAAATTATGTGGTCGAGAAAGCTTGCCATGTTTACATATGCAGGGGAAACCAAGCAACTTAGCAGAGGAGTACCTATTGAAAGCAAATTTGGTTCATTCAGATGAGACTACCATATCTTAAGTTCTGGGTTGTCGTAACTTTGAATGTAAGGCTTAATTGTATTAGGTCATTTGTATACAAGGGAAATAAATGTAAGGTTTGGTGAGGTGATTTTATTGTATTCATATATTTCTAGATCTTATGGTCATGGGCTAGACCGAAGGTTTGTTTGACTTCGTTCTTTCCTATCGATGCATGCATTGAATGAAGTTGTACTTATTTTTATATTAATATTTAATGCTTTGGCTATGACCTTTAACCTAGAAAAAAAAAGATATTATATAATAACTCTATAAGAACAAAATAAATTTTCAATCATTGCATTAAATCCATTCTTACAACATATATAATTACGTTAATTATTGATCACTACATTGTTACAAAATCTCATATAAAGAACAAGAAAAAATAATGCATTAAAATAATGTTAATCCGTATATTTATAGGCTAAATGCCACAATATAATTAATTGGAAAGTCGTCAAAGAGTTTCATATGGATAGAAAATATTGTATCATTCAAAATAACAAGTATTCAATGTGAAAACTAGGTGTTCTCTTATCCTTCTTCAACATGGTCTTCTACTTATCCTTTGCTATTGTGATGCTCATCCTCTCGAACCTTAGCACTTTGTTAATATTTTCTTCTATGTTTCCTTTTAGTATATCATTCTGAGTTACCATCGTAGTTTATCTCCTTAATGATCTTCATAGTTTTAAATCAAATGGTAAAAAAGCATGTTAAATCTAATGCTTGGCATAAGTGTTCAATGAAAAGTGCTTCTATGGGTTTGTATTTTTTCTATTATTTAATCTCATGTTTTAGACGTGACTTTTTAGATAACTTCAGTAAAACTTATGTTTTGATTAGGGCCATTTATATCTTGTGAACTACCTAACTAATTATTATCACTATCTACATAAACAAAATGTTCATCTCCTATGACATTAGAAGTGTGTGTGTGCATGTGTGTGTGTATAGCTCAATGTAAATCTCTATGTGTGTGTATATATAGTTTGATTATCCATTTTAATCTTAATAAAGTGCTAAGTCCCTGCATACTTTCTATTTGTAATTAATTATTGGACACCTTTCCAATAGATCAAATGATAAATACAAAGAAGAATTACTAAACGTTCATTCCAATTTAGCATTGATCTAATAAACAACAATTATTGCAAGTACATCATAATTTTTTTATTTTTAGCACCAAGTTGTAGCATTGTAAATTGTAACCCAGTGCAATTTACGCAACCTTTTGTGTCCCTACTTTAGTGTGGCCCATATTAGTTCTCTCCTAGGTCCATATTGGTCATTTTTACTGCAAATCTGATGTCACTTGGCAGCATGGCTAAGTGGACCCCATCCTAGGACTATGCTTTCCTGGTTGCCTACTCATTTTCCCTACTTTGAGAGGAAAAGGGTTCTTGGGGTGGCTCTATTTGGAATTGGGCACCTTTTCCTCCCTTAAACAAGACCTTTTCAAATAGGTCAGGGCACTTCCCCTCCCTGATGATTTTTGGTCTTGCACCTCAATGTGATTGCTGGAGGTCATCCTAATCAATAATTTACCTAGGGAACCCTATATAAAGATATCCTATCAATTCATTTTCATGTACACTAATTAATTACCTTCAAAAAATAACATTAATGCATCCACATCAAGAATCATCAAGCATTCTCAAGCATTCAAAGAAATAGTTCAGCCCACTATATTCTTTGAGCATCATGGAGCAAATCACATCAACTTTCGTGCAAGGACGTTTTTATGTTTGAGTCTTGTATGTGTTGTCATGTAATTGAATCAATACTTATAATTGATAGCTCTAATACTTAATATAAGTACAGATCCAATAGCCAACAAGATGAGAGGGGGGGGGGTGAGTCATACAAACTTAATCTTCCATAAAAACATCAGATTCAACCTCGGTAACATATACTTTAGTAATATAACCCAAAATTGTCAAGCATGCAAACTCAAAAGCATATAAACATCATAAACCTCATAACACCAGATTTAACATGGAAACCCAAATAGGGAAAAACCACTGTGGGATTTTGGACCCACTAAGAAATATACTCTTCTAGAGTATGCTCGGTTAAAAGAAAATCCTGTTAAAGATTACAAACACATTGCTAGATGTGACCCGGTTAAGGGATTTCCCTCAGATTTGTTAGGATCTTCACCTTGTTAGAAGTGACCTTGTTAAAAGATTTCAAACACTCAATCAGAATATCACCTTGCTAGAGGGTTTTACAAATAAGACTGTTAAGTCCACTCGGTTAAGAGATTTTCTGTCACTTTCACAAAATAACAGTAATAAAAATCTATCTACAACTTCACATCTAAAATGCTAAAGCAGATTCTTATTTGTTCAATACAATCTAGACATAGAACTAATCTTGTCAATCTGTTGGGCTTCTATACTCTGTTATTCAAACAAGTCTTCAAGCTTTAGTGCTCGGTAATCACTATGTAGCATCCCTGTGCATACACTTGCCCGCATACATTGTTTATCAACAGTTTCCTATTTATAAACAATTAGCTAACCGCTTAATCTCCTTGATCACATTTCCCATGATCAATCATAGCCATTAGATCTTCAAACTTGTCCAGGTTCAATGCATCTTTCGATCTCAAAACATTTTACCCTGCCTAGGAACTTGTATATTTTTCTTGGAACTTGTGCCATGGTATTGCGGTTCAATCTATGCTGTAGATCTTCATGTCGACTTTCCTTTGCCATAGATTCATTAAAAAACTATATTTATGGCATACCAATCATTTAATTAGTTCCAGCTCATCAGCTTCCTTCATTAAATAACGCATGTAAACATTTAATGCATTCTGTTATAGCTCGGTTACAACTCGGTAACAACTTGGTAAATACTAAACTTTACTTGGTAGACATTCTGCCTTCATTAACCGATAGCAATAACCTTAGGGTTTACCGACTAGGTTCCTTAGGGTCTACCGACTAGGTTCTTTGCTTGATAACATAGTATAGTATTAACCTTACAATTTACAACATATGTATGATGTCAAAATAATCTAAACATCATGATCTCATCATTGTCTAACTCGGTAATAGTTGCCCATTGAATACCTTATTCATCCCCTTATTCATCATATTCTTTCTGTGTCTTTTACCGACATCTTTATATTCTTCAAATCATACTTTTCAAGATATGGCAACATCATACCAAGTTAGAAAATCAATTTCTTGACATCGATGACAAAATAATAATATCAAGACAGTAAACATCCTTAATCAGTTATATCCATAATTATCAACAACCTTCTCAATATCCTTATTGAAATGCCAACAATCTTTCATTGTTTGTTATAATGCTATATTGCCAATAATCTCCCCCTTTGGCATTGATGGCAAAACCAATTGATTTGACCTTAAAAGATTCGGATTGCTGTGATTCTGAAATGCTGAAATGCTCTCCTACTGTCATCGAACTTTCTCCCTCATACATTAGACTTCTCCTCTTTTTAGTCTTTGTTTTCTTTTCTCGGTTTTCTCCCCCTTATATTAGTCTTCTCCCTCTTTGACAACAATTCCAAAAAGTAAAGAACTAAAACATAATTTCTTCATGTATGAAGTGATTTCCTGCTATAATGTGTATCAATGCAGTCTCGGTCAGAGCATTTTGTCTTCAATTCCTGTTCCCTGTATTGTTTCCTATAATATTTCCTGTACACCTTTAGAAAACATCCTAAAGTGTGTAAAGCAGCATCAACTCCTAAAAGATATTCGATAGAGTCATTGGATTGATGCTTTCACCGAACTCAGTCAGTGAATAGAAGATAGGGGTAGGACCCCTAACTTACTTCTGAGATATTCAAAAGTGTCCCTTGGTAGTGGCTTGGTGAAGATATCTGCTATTTGTTCCTTTGTGCTAACATACTCCAACACCACTTTCTTCTCTTGAGCTTCTTCTCTAAGATAATGATATTTAATAGAGATGTGCTTTGTCTTAGAGTGCATAACAGGATTCTTTGAAATGTTAATTGCACTAGTATTGTCATAGAATATAGTTACTGGCTCGCTAACTTTCTCATTTATACCGTCCAATAGTTGTTTGATCCATGCAATGTTGGTACAATTCAATGCTGCAGTAATGTATTCAGCTTCTGCTGTTGACTGTGAAACACATCCTTGTTTCTTGATAAGCCAACTCACTAGTCTTTCTCCTAAAAAGAAAGTTCCTCCACTTGTGCTTTTTCTATCATCAATGTTGCCTGCCCAATCAGCATTAGTATAAACTTTTAAATCAAAATCATTTCCTTTCTGATATACTAAGCCATAATCCTTTGTGCCTCTCAACTATCTAAAAATTCTTTTGATTGCTATCATGTGTGTTTCCTTAGGATCTGCAGAGAATCTTGCAACTATTCCTACTGCATGTGCTATGTCTGGTCTACTGTGAACAACATATTGTAGCTTTCCAATCATGGATCGGTAAAGTGTCTCATCAACAGATATAGATTCATCATTCTTTGATAATTTACAGTTGGTAGCCATAGGAGTACTTACTAGTTTTGAATCCTCCATTCCAAATTTCTTCAAGATTTCCTTTATGTACTTGGATTGAGTAATGAAAATCTCATTTTTCATTTGCAATATCTGTAAACCTATAAAATACTTTATCTCACCGATTAATTACATCTCAAATTCTTTGTTCATTTCATTTCTAAAGTTTTTGCATAAAGAGTCATTTCCACAAAATATAATATCATCAACAAATATGGCTAAGACTAGTATTCCATTTTCATTATTCTTCATATACATATTGCTATTCTCACTTGTCCTTATAAAACCAATCTTAATCAAGTAAGAGTGCAATATTTCATACCATGCTCTAGGTGCTTGTTTCAAACCATATAAAGCTTTGTTCAATTTACATACCTAATCTTTATTCTTGTCTTCAACAAATCCTTTAGGTTGTTCAATAAAAACTTCTTCTTCTAATATTCCATTCAGAAATGCAGATTTGACATCCATTTGATATACCTTGAAATTTTTGAAAGCAACATATGCCAACAATGTTCTTACTCCTTCAAGTCTAGTAATAGGTGCAAAAGTTTCACCATAATCAATTCCTTGTTCTTAAGCATAACCTTTGCAAACTAGTCTTGCTTTGTTTCAAATGACCTCTCCTTTTTCATTTAGCTTGTTTCTGAAAATCCACTTTGTACCGATTACATTTTTTTCCTTTGGTCTTGGGATTAGTGTCCATGTGTCATTCTTCTTGATTTGATCAATCTCTTCTGTCATAGCATTTGTCCAATCTTCACTGTTAAATGCCTCTTTCACTATTCTCGGTTCAAATTGAAATATCAAACATGTGTTCTATCTTAGTTTGTTCCTTGTCATCACTGGATCATCCTTATCTCCTATAATCTAACTTGGTGCATGATTTCTTCTGACATACTTGGCTAATATAGGCTCGGTAGGCTCTGTATGATCTTCTTCATCACTCGGTAACTGGATATTCTCTTCATTTTCTTCAACAGTCTTCTCAGTTGAACATAGACAAATTCATCATAGTCTTCTGGTTCCTTGGAATTTCCTTCATCATTTCTTTCTGCAAATTCATCAATTTTCACATTTGCACTTTCTACTATTTTGTTAGATGATTTGATCAGACATTTTAATGATTTGCTTCTAGAAAAATAACCTAGAAATGTTCCTTCTTCACTTTTCTGATCAAACTTGCCATTTCTATCATCTTTGTGAACATAGCATCTACTTCTAAAGATTTTAAAATAACTTACATTAGGTTTCTTATCATACCAGATTTCATATGGTGTCTTCAAAGTACCTTTCTTCAATTGTACTCGGTTCAGGGTGTAAATTGCTGTGCTTATTGCTTCTCTCCAAAATGTTTGTGGCACCTTCTTTTCAATCATCAATGTTCTAGCACAATCCACAATAGATTTGTTTCTTCTCTCAGCTATTCCATTCTGCTGTGGAGTTCTCGGTGCAGAGACTTGTCTTTTAATACCATGATCATTGCAGAATAAGTTGAATTCATCAGATGTGAACTCTCCTCCTCTATCTGATCTAAGACATTTCAGTTGTCTTCCTATTTCATTTTCAACTCTTGCCTTGTACCATTTAAAATTTTGAAAATCTTCCAATTTTTCTTTTAAAAACATTAGTGACATCATCCTTGAATAGTCATCCACAAATAGTATGAAATATTTATCACCATAATAACTTTGAACTTTCATAGGACCACAAAGATCAGTGTGCACTAGATCTAAAACTCCCTTAGAAGTGTAAGACTTACTTGTAAAGCTTGATGTTTTCATCTTACCCATCTAGCATCCTCGACACATAGCATTCTCAGGTTTTTCAAGACTCGGTAGACCTCTTACTCGGTACTTCTTACTTATTTTGATCAGATTATCAAAATTTACATGATAAAACCTTTTATGCCATAACTAGGTATCATCTATCTTTGCATACAAACACTTGTTATGAGTTGAGTTAAGGTGAAATGTGTTACCTTTTGTTTGTGTCCCGGTAGCAGGTAACTTTCCATTCTTGTCATGAACTTTGACAATTCCTTTCTGAAATTCTATTCGGTAACCTATGTTGTTTAGTTGTGCTACACTCAACAAATTGTATTTCAAACCTTCAACCCAATAAACATCATTACATTTAGCATTGTCAAGAAGTGTTATAGATCCTTTACCTTTCACCGGACATGGTGCATCATTACCAAATCTAATATAGCCTCCATCATAATCTTTTAATATAACAAACTTATGTTTATCTCCTATCATATGATGTGAGCATCCACTATCTATGATCCAAGAATCATTAGTGTTTATGTGAGATATTAGGACTTTTTCTTCATACCTTTCTTCATCCGATCCATCTTTGATAGCCACATAAACTACTTCCTCTGTATTAGTTTCATCTGATTTATGATCATTGGATTCCTCATCAGATATTAAACATGTCTTTCTATCTCGTCTTTTGAAGTCTCGGTGTCCTCTGTAATGATTATCTTTTTGTCTGTCATCTCGGTAATCTCTCTTTTCAGTAGAATCTTTGTCAAGACAGTTAGACGCTATATGTCCTATCTTATCACAATTGAAACATTTCAAAGGTAGTTTTCCTTTATACTTACCTTTGCCTCTCGATAACCTTCTAGCTAATAGTGCTTCAAACTCTTCTTGCTTTCTGATTTCCTCATACAGTTTGTGTACATCTTCCATGTTCTTGCGAAATCTTTCACTTGCTCCACTGTGATCTCCTTAAGAGTACTTATACTTTCTGTAGTCACACAAATCTGTCCAGCTTAATTAAATAAATATTCGCTATTTATTTGATTAAAAATCTACTAGCCATCAGTTAATTAAATTAATATTTAATTAATTCATCCCCAAACATTCTTCTATTAATTAAATAAATTATTCAATTTATTTTAATTAATTCATTAAATCAAATTCCATTCAATTAAATAAATAAAATCTATTTATTTAATAAAATCCTCTTTTCCTCTTTTAAAATAAATTAAATAAAATATTTATTTAAATCATTATCCCCACCCCACTTGCATTTTCCTACAAATGCAACTTGCACACATTTATTGAAATAAATGAATTTTTATTTTAAATAAAATCCTATTTTCCCTCACTCACCAAATCCACTTGCAAAATCTAATCCCCTTCTAGATTCTTCTAACTCCTTCCTAATTAGCCTAATCCATCCCCTAATTATTGTCACATTCCTAAGCAAAATAGAGTCACTTCTCAAAGCCTAAAAGTCTTTGATAACCATTGAAGGCTTTCAACCTTCAACCACTAAATGTCTCAAAGTCTTGGATAACCTTTGAAAGCTTCCAACCTTCAACCACTTAATCCACAAAGTCTTCAAAAACCATTAATGGTTAACCCAAACCCTCCTACATGGTTAAAAACATTTGTTTTGACTCAACCTTTACCCAACCCAAGGGTCTCATCAGGCCTTTAATGCTTTGACCATGATTATCTCTTAATCATTTGCACAAAGGTTTATCCTTGGATTAACTCCTAATCCAGTGGGTAAACCTAATTTAGGCTTGACCCTTACCTTCTAGATAACCATGAGGTCTTCTCAGGCCTTCAATGCCTCCAACCCCTTCTCTCAACCCAACCCTATGTTGATACTTGTCACCATTTTATTGGTGCAAATTGTGCACATGGATCCCCAACTTTCAAGCTTGACCCTTGATTAAACCCTTCAATCCTGGCCATCCATTGCTCCATTTTTCCTATAAATAGAGCCCATTCCTTCATAATCCAGATCCTGAAAAACTTGCATGCATCTAGCTTATAGTAAAATCTAGAGAGTATTTAGCATAATTCACTTTGGTCTAGAATTAATCTTAGTTAGTTACATAATATCTCATTTCTTAGCTTGTTCATGTTTGCATTTTCATGAGCATTTACTTCATACTCTTGAATCTCCATAAGACGTCCAAAAATAGTGCAAAAAGCTACTGAGAGCTACACTCATTTGGGAACTTGGAGAGGAGAGGAACAAGAGAGAGCTAATGGCGTAGGGAGAATCATGAGTGAAGTCTTAATATTTATTCATTTTTATCTCTAATATGCTTCTATGCTTAATCTTTCTTGATAATGCTTTTTAATGGTTTAGTTTTATGTCGATTTGACTAACCTTTGGACTAACCGTTTTATGGCGTTACATTTGGTGAACCCGACGTGAAGGACATTTAGATGAGTTGATTTTTGTAGTTCTATAAATATATTTTCATCACAAATGTAACAGAGCACAAAATCTTTTTCTTTTATCATGCGGCCTAAGCTTATACTAATTGCCTTGGTTGTATTTGATGTTATCAATAGTCTTGAAAGCTTGAGTTAATCGAGTCAGTAGTCTTGGTTTGTCATCTTGGAGTCGTGATTGATTGATCCTTGTTGTGTCTAAAAGCTGAGATTGATATCACAACCCATACTTTCAAACCAATACATTGTAAGGACTGGTAAAAGATTTGGAATTCGGCAGTGCAAAAATAGATCACTGAAAGTTTCTATAGCTGCTTTTGACCAATATACTTGGCACGTATTTCTACAAACTGCACATTTCATGAAATGATATATTCTTAAGGCATTTGACTTATGATTTCTCAGCAGTAATTATATTTGCTAAAAAAAAAATTTTAAAAAAAAAATTACAGACTTTTCCATGCAGTGACTATTGTGCTTTCATTGCATTTAAAAAAAAAAACAGAAAAAAGGCGACATCTTTTTAAGGCATTCTGTCAAACAAAGAAAAAAATCTTTGTCAAGGACAACGCTATGCTATCCATTTATGCTTTGATGGTTTTCCATTAAACTTACTACCAAGCTCCCTCCAGTCGATTTCCTTACTGCCTCCTTTGTGTGGGTCATTTGATTCAACTCTAGCTTGCAAAATCATACTCAAAAAAGTGCAGCAAAAAGAGTAATGTGCTACAGTAATGGTTTAATCCTACATTTGTTTTAAAGCCCACGTGGAGGGATACATGGGTAATGGAGGGCTATATTAGTTTTCTTTAAAATTAAAAAAAAAATAGCTTTTCTTGAATAGTGGTTTTAAAAAAAAAAAGGGGGTTTCTTTTTAAGAATTAACTTTTTTTAAGTTAGTTTTTTTTAAAGAAATGTTTCTTTTTTAGAATTAGCTTTTTAAGTTAGTTTTTAAATGTTTCTTTTCTAAAAAATTAGTTTTTTTTTTTTTAAATTTAAAAAAAAATGATCGTTTTTAAAAGGAAGTATTTAAATTAGGATTTTTAAATTAGTCTTTAATTTAATTTTTAGATTACATTTAAATTAGTTTGTTAATTTAAATCTAATTTTGTTTCTTAGTTAAGTGTGATTTTTGTTTGTGTGATTAGATTATTTGGTTAGATTAAAGTTTTGGTTATTTCAATATAATTTTGACTTTGGAAACTAATCTTGGGCTTACGTCTTGTGCAGGACATCAAGGAGCATTTTTCTAATACATTGGTTGCAGGTTTTGGAAAGACTTTCAACTTTGCAATCTTGTTTTTTGTTAACACGTTTTAATGGTGCAAATGGATCAATCCTAGGATAGTCATTCACATTGTGCAATCTTGGCTAAAACGAACATTCACATCTTGCAATAATGGTTAAAAGAAACAATCACATTATCATTTTGCTACAATCTTGGGTAAAAAGAACATTCACATCTTGCAATCTTGGGTAAAAAGAACATTCACATCTTGCAATCTTGGCTCAAACGAACATTCACATCTTGCAATCTTGGCTAAAACAAACATTCACATCTTGCAATATGGGCTAAAAAGAACAATCAACTGGTTATTTTTCGAGTTTAAAAAGAACAATCATTTTACAAATCTTGGCTAAAAAGAACACCATGACTGTTGGAGCAACATCTCCAAATAGTTAGACAACATTGCAATGGCGGATTAAAAAGAACAAGTGTCTTTCGTACTTGGCACACTTGTGCAAAAAGTCAGTCGAGTGGTCCTACCTCTAACACACACTATCCTCTCCCTTGGCTTTCGTGGTCCTAGGTGCAAGAGAAAAGTGTTAGTAACACTCAAAATTTAATCTTTTTAAGAGAGGCCTGCCAAGGGATCGATACTCTTGGGAATGACCTCGAGCGGTAAATCCTTCGAGCCGCTATAGAAATCAAGTGAGAGCGAAAGCTGTAGCCTTGGGTATAGCTGTTCCTACAGTGTAACTGGCCGAAAGGACATATGGGCACCACCACCAGTTACAAGGCTCTTAAGTGAGTCACTGCAGAATGAACTTATGTCCAAAAACATCAAACATGACTAAACACCTTTAAGTAGTAGGCCACCCGTTCTATTGATTGAAGATATTTGAGATATAATTTAGTGCAAGAGCATAGATGGTTTTGCTCCCAAGATACTCACCATACATATTTCCTTGAGTAGAAACATAGCTTTTTGAAAAGTCACTTGTGACTTGATAAAAGTGGTGACTCCCCCATCATAGGGATCATCTATTTGTTATGCTCGTGCAAGACTTAGTATATCACATCCTTACCTGCCACGGCGGGATTCATAAGGTATGTAGTACCAAAGTTGAAGAAATATCAAGATGTGGGCTAAATTTATCACAACTGGCCATTTGACCTTAGGGATAAAAAGTGTTTGAAGTGTGTTCGTTTTACAGACCTAGTGCAAATTGAGCTGACTTCAGGCTTTGGAAATACACCTTAAAATACATCTAAAGGAAGGGTCATATACAAGTCCAAGGATTGGGTTGATCTAGACCCATACTCATTTGTGTCTTTTAGGCAACATTCTTGTGTTTGTGTGCTTGCTTTGTTTTCTTGTCAAAGAAAAATCAGAAAATCACTTCCCAAAAACAAAGTATTCATCCAACCAAACATCTGTCAAAACAACCAAAAACATCAAAAACAAAGTGCAAACAACAAAGAGTCAAATTTTATGACCATTCTTCACATCTTGTGAAAGAAGAAGTGTCATCAGAATATCAACTTGAAAAGAAGACCATTAAGCTCAAAGGCTTTGATCAAGAGGAGGAAATTCTTCTATATCAATCGACAAATCTTTGTCTCCCATAGAGTCTTTCTACATCGCATGCGTCTCTACCTTCAAGGCAAAACAAACGAATTTGATTCTGAATCATTGAACCGCAGAGCTTTTATGCAATATAGAGCTCTGAGTTATCACAAAAATCAAGGAGGAAAGATTAATCCCAATTTCTTCCCAACCGTCTGCATCACCTACAACACAGCTTGAGAAATACCTCCAACACCTGAAAGGGAAGAAGTAGAGTTTGTCCCATTTATAACACAAAGTTTTTATTGAAGTTGAAAACATTTTCATCCATCATCTCACTCATACATAATCACTTCATCATCAATCCGTCCCAACTCTCAAAACATTAAGAGGTTCTTGTCCCAAGTTCTCTTTTAGATATTGCTTGAAATCAAACACATCACATCACTTTTTAGATTGTTTCTACATCTAGGATAAGCTCATCCTAAGAGACACATCTACGCAGGTTAAAACTAGTTCATGAGTGAATCCTCTCATTGCTAGGTAGTCAAAATCTGTAACACATCTCAGATTTCTCTACACCTTATCACATCCAAACTTATCAAACAAGCAAGCAATTCAAAGAAGGAATTTCGGTTACATCTACTTTAGAGTGCTAGAGATCTACATACCATACAATCCACTAATCATCAATCTTTCATCAACAACTCATCATCATCTTCAATCAACTTCACACAAAACTTGCAAACAAAATGGCTCAAACCCGATCACGGTCAAGTCAACGAGAAATAGAAATTGAGGAAGAAGAAGACGAAAATATCAATGAATTTCAAGAGGCACTTGGAGGAAATATGAATGACGAAAACCCAAGTACTCCCACTCCTGCAACAATAGAAAGGGCCCAGCATAACCCTCTCTTTAACAGACTGTTTGACGAAATACTCAGGAGTAATGCGGATGCTCACTTCTTAAAACTCGCTCAAGAAGGAGCCAAACTCCCCTCTGACTTTGATCTTGCCCAATTAAGACAAGCATCAGAAAGACAAAGTCGCCATGAGGAGGAAAGAGGTAGAGATCACATCAGATATAACATTCCTTGAGGTAACCCACCACCTCCTCCTCCAAATGAAATGGAGATGTTGTGGCAACAAGTCGAGAATCTCGCCCAACAACTCCATAGTGGTGTTAAGACCAATCAATTTTCACTTAACGACATCTGTCCCTATCCGTTTGATAGGAATCTTTATATGCCACCCTTTCCACGAGGATTCGAAACACCCAAATTTGAAAAATATAGAGGAAAGGGGGATCCCCGTGATCATGTCCGAGAATTTCATTCCGCTTGTCTTGAAGTGGCATATGAAGACACATACCTAATGCGCCTTTTTCCCCAAAGTTTGGGAGGAACAACCACATCATGGTTTTCCCGACTACCAGGTGGCATTAGAACATTTGAGGAACTCATCCAGAAGTTCCTATCTCATTACTCTCATAACATTGAACGCGACATCACCATGGCTGATCTGTGCAACACCAAACAAAAACCAGGAGAACTATTCTCAGTATTCCTGCAACGATGGCGCCAAATGTCTAGCAGACGTTCTCTTCAGTTACCTGAACGCGAACTAGTGGAAATTTTCATTTCCAACTTAAACGAAGAAATGGAATTTCACCTGGATGTCAAAGACACAGACTCTTTTAACGATATGATCACCAAGGGTTTAAAGTGTGAACGGGCACTCATCAAGAAAGGACTCATCAAAATCTTTAATGAACCAAAAGATGGTCCTCGCCCGCGCTTCAATAGCGATAAACCGAACTTCTGGAACAAGAACAAAAATATCGTCAACGATGGAGTTGTAGATGCTCGGACTATCCAAAATGCACAACCTGTGGTTTGATTTGCAGGACAAAATCCTCCACCTCAGAATAACACAAATGTTCCTTCCAATCAAGGTCGCATCACGTCTCATGATGAACGAAGACCTCGTCAGCAAAAACAAAAACGAACATACACTCCCTTAGGGGAACCCATTGAAACGGTATTGCGACAACTCATTTCTCAAAATTTGGTCACTCTACCTAAGCTATCAAACTATGAGCCTCAAGTCAAACCGGCATGGTGGAGAGATACTGAACACTGTGAATTCCATCAAGGAAGAGGACACAAGACAAGTAATTGTCACCGATTGAAGGATCTCATTCAAGATCTTATTGACCGAGGAGAAATTGAGATTGAAGGACATGACCCAAAAACAACAAATACTAATCATCTGATGTTCAAGAATCCACTTCCATCACAAGATCAAAGGGGTCCTTCCACTTCCCAGCGAGGCACTGATACCACTGATTATACGCAGGCTGCGTATAACTACACTGTAAATCACCTGTATGATGCCAGTGAACAAATTGCAACTATAACCTTCAAAAATCCCACCTCAAATTGCAATATTGTTACACGTCGTGGCAAGGTCACCATCAAGGCAGCTCCACAGGGCACCACCTCCGTCCCAAAGCAGTACAATCTTGTGCAACACTTAGATAAAACGCCTGTGCTTATATCCATTCTAGAACTATTGCGCCTATCGCCATCTCATAAAACAATCTTGGATCAAGCACTCCAAGAAGCGTCAGTCCCTGCAAACCTGAATACGGACCAGTTTCAAGCCATGGTTGGAACTCTAAAGTCATCACCTTGTCTCACTTTTTCCGAAAGTGACAACTCTTCCTTCCAACAACCTCATAATGCTTTGCTACACATTGAAGGCTTTATCAACCAACACGGGATCAAGCAAGTCTTGATAGATAATGGAGCAGGCCTAAACATTTGTACACTACAGTTGGTTACAGCATTGGGATATGCAATAGAATCAGTGGATCCTCGCAAGAAGATCACAATCAAAGCCTATGACGATGCAGAGCGTTCATCCAAAGGAGCTATGGTACTACCAATCCGAGTGGGCCCCGTGGTAAAACACATCATCTGTCAAGTTCTGGACCTTCCTTTGCCATACAATCTATTATTAGGAAGACCTTGGATACATGCCATGCAAGCTGTTCCATCTACCTACCATCAATGTATCAAGTTCCCACATAACGGTACAGAGATCACAATCCTGGGCGATGCAAATCCCTTTGCTTTTTGCCATAATATCAACCATCAACCAGAGATTACTGTTCCTAATAATAGGGAAGCCATTTCCTCCACATCATATGTAAGTCCCGTCTCTATTGCCAGTTCGAACACCCCTATACCCAAGCAAGAAAAGCTTAAGATGAAAGTCGCAGAGGAAGGTCCCGGGGAATACAACTTGAGTCAACTCTTTTGTGTGGGACAGATGCCCACTTCCCCTAGAACATATGGTAAACCACCACAGTTTCTCCAGCAACCACTGATCACGCCAGCATGTGCTTTGATGCCTTTCATCCTTGGAAAGAGTCAAGAGGAAGAAACACAAGATGAGGACCTAGCGGCATGGATCTATAAAGATCCCATCACCACTGATATACCGCGAGTTACACTTCCTACGGATCAGTATGGTAAAGGCCTCCTCATTATGCAAAGAATGGGGTATGATGGTCAGAGTGCTTTAGGATATTGCAAACAAGGACGACATGAACCGCTGCTGCCAGAATTCAAGCCCAAAGGTAATACAGGCCTAGGCTTTGAGAAAGAAATATTTCCTAAACTTAAATTCAAAGGACAACCCAGCAAACCATTATGTCAGCCTATGGCAAAGAGGACACCTCTTATTATCAAAGCAGCATCAAGCACTATCCCCACTGCCCCATCAAGGCTCACAATCCCAACGCAACCATCTACAATACCAAACATCCCACCAATCAAACCAGTAATCCCATCCGTAGCAGCCATCACATCAATAACACCAGTAGCAGCAGCAACTATATCAGAACCCGCAGCAGCATCTATGGCACCAGCCATTCCAACAGAAGCCACTAAGTCAACACTGTCGATACTTCCAGTCACAAATCCTTTAATCCCCATCAAAATTCCTGCAGCACCGATCACTACAAAGGTACATAAACCAATCATACCTGCAGTGTTTAACTCAAAAGATATCCCAGTATGGTATAGCAATCGGATGCTGGAAAGTGATTCAGAGACTGACTCACATGAGTGGGAATTTGATTCTGTACAGCTTAACACTTCAGATGAGGAAGACACATCACCACCTCTGCCATGCAAAGACGTCCCTATTTACGGAGAAGCACTGATAAAGACCACTTGGGTTCCTGAGCTGGAAACATCTTCCACAGACCCTACGTCTCATCCTACGCCTGATTCTGACAGGGAGAGTACCATCAACGACCTTCACCACACTGTCTTAACCCTCACTGATACATCTAACGTACTTAACCTAATCGATGAAGTAATGCCCATTATCCACCCTGAACTCATCGAATGGACCCAATCAAATCCCCCATGTCTTGACCTCTTCCAAAACGATGAGGCTATCATTGACTTTTTGGAATTAAGGGATAATCTACCAAGCGGGGATCACAAAGCTGGATTCGCCATTGAACTTAATAGTGCAGCATACTTCGGGGCGGATGCCAAACCCTTCAGCTGCAAAAATATAACAATAAAACATGGATCTTCCAGTGAAAACCACACTGTGGCGCTGTTTGATCTGACAAAAGTAAAAAGAAAGAGCGTATCCAATGGTAAAAACCTCTCTGAGGCGCCTGAGGATGAAGGGTTTGACATTCTCCCTGCTAGTACACAACAGGAACGATCAACGATTCTTATCGAGGAAACCAATGAATACAATGTGGGGACTCCTGAAAATCCTCATATTATACATTTGGCATCTCTTCTCACTCCAGAGGAACAGCCTACATTTATAGAGTTCTTCCAGCAGCGTCAGATCAACTTTGCATGGTCATATGCAGACATGCCTGGACTTGATCCTGATTTAGTCATGCATCACCTCGCCATAGCAGAAGGAGCCAAACCTGTCAAGCAGAAGCTTCGTAAGATGCATCCCCAGATTCCAGTGCTAGTCAAAATAGAACTCAAGAAACTCCTGGATGTTGGTTTCATTAGACCAATTCATTATGCAGAATGGATCTCCAACATCGTGCCAGTTGGCAAACCAAAAGGGGGCATCCGCATTTGTACCGACTTCAGAGATCTAAATAAGGCTTGTCCTAAAGATGATTTCCCCCTACCAAATATCGACATCATAGTGGATTTAACAGTAGGACATGCAATGCTTTCACTCATGGATGGCTTTTCCGGCTACAATCAGATAAAGATCGCACCCGAAGATCAACATAAGACAGCCTTCACATGTCCATGGGGCACATACTGCTGGAATGTAATGCCTTTTGGTCTAAAGAATGCAGGAGCAACCTATCAATGAGCAATGACCACCATCTTCCATGACATGATGCATACTATGATGGAAGATTATGTGGATGACTTACTAGCAAAATCACTCACTAGAGATGGGCATCTCCACATCCTAGATAAAATCTTTGATAGACTGGAACAATACCATGTTCGACTCAACCCAAAGAAATGTGTCTTTGGAGTAACCTCCGGGAAGCTTCTAGGGTACATTGTCTCAAGCAAAGGCATTGAGGTCAATCCAGCAAAGGTTAAGGCAATCATGGACATGCCACCTCCCAAGAATATCAGTCAGCTAAGGACATTACAAGGGCGGCTTCAATCCATCCGAAGGTTCATTGCACAATTGGCTGATAAGTGTCACCCATTCACACACTTGCTACACAAGAACATCCGCTTTCAGTGGGATGCCAAATGCCAGCAAGCATTTCAGGCGCTTAAAGACTATCTCATGAATCCACCATTGCTGATGCCACCAGATCCAAGTAGACCATTATTGCTCTATATCTCAGCAACAAGTACAACATTGGGTGTACTACTGGCACAACATAATGCAGAAGGAAAAGAGTGTGCTATTTACTACATCTCTCGCACACTGGTGGGCTATGAACTCAATTACACACCTATTGAGCGAGCTTGCCTAGCAGTAATCTTGGCAGCCACTAAATTGAGGCACTATCTGTTAACACACAAGGTGCAACTCATTGCAAAGATTGATCCACTCAAGTATTTACTTAGCAAAGCAGCATTGACAGGTCGCTTAGCCAAATGGGTGATGATTCTAAGTGAATTTGATATTGAGTATGTGGACCGTAAAGCTATCAAAGGTCAGGTTATTGCAGATCAGTTGGTCGATGCACCACTCATAGGCGATCATCCCCTCATTTCCAATTTTCCAGATGAAGAGATATTCATGATCATAGAAGTACATCCATGGAAACTATATTTTGATGGCTCATACACTAGGCATGGCTCGGGGGTAGGCATTTTGTTTATCACACCTCAAGGTGATAGCATCCCAAAGTCTTACAGGCTCACATTTCCATGCACAAACAACATAGCAGAATATGAGGCCTTGATCACAAGACTCAGGCTCACCGTACAATGGAAATTACAAGAACTACAAGTATATGGCGACTCACAACTGGTCATTCAGCAGGCAACAGATGAATATCAGACCAAGGATGATAAACTCATGCCATATAAGCAAATGGTGGACACTCTAAAGACATCATTTACTACTATCACTTTTGAGCAGTTACCAAGAGATCAGAATCGAGCTGCTGACGCTATGGCTACCATCGCATCTCTACTAGATCTTCCACAGAATTCAACACGCTACGAGTTCTTGGTAGAACAACTTTGGATTCCCGCTTATGATATCCCCGAATCCGAAATGATATGTCGCCTTGTTGGTTCCGAATCCCCATGGTATGGTGAGTTCTACACCTATCTCTGCGATCACACCCTTCCTCCCGACCAATCAAATAACCAACGTAAAACATTCATTCACCAAACTGCTCGTTATACCATTATTGTCAAAACCCTATACCGACGCAGTCTTGATGGTACTCTCCTTCGATGTCTGGAACAAGGTGAGATAACAAAGGTTTTGGAAGAGGTACATGAAGGAATTTGCGGGACTCACTCAAGTGGTCCATCACTAGCCAAGAAGATCATGTGAGCTGGATACTATTGGCCATCTATGGAAAAGGATTCCTACTACTTTGTCAGGAAATGCAAGAAATGTCAAGTTCACGGCGACCTGATACATGCACCAGCACAGGAACTGCAACCAATCACAACACCATGGCCTTTTTGCAAATGGGGCCTTGACCTTGTGGGTAAGATTCATCCATCTTCATCCAATGGCCATAAATTCATTATTACCGCCACTGAATATTTCACAAAGTGGATCGAAGCTGTTCCACTTACTCAAGTCACCGACAAGCAGATCGCCTCATTCATCCTCAACTACATCATCTGCCGGTATGGTGTGCCCATGTCCATCATCACAGATAACGGTCTTCCTTTCAAAAATCAGGATGTCCGTGAACTTTGTGAGAAATTTCATATCCAACACCGCTTTTCCACTCCCTATTACCCACAAGGCAATGGTCAGGCCGAAGCATCCAATAAAAACATATTGAGAATCCTAAAGAAGACAGTCAATGATGCCGGTCGTGATTGGCATGTTCAATTGAATCCAGCATTATGGGCATATCGAACTAGCATTCGCACCCCTACAGGTGCAACTCCTTATTCATTGGTCTATGGTGCAGAAGCTATCTTACCTATTGAAGTTGAGATACCATCATTATGAGTTTCCTTGCATAATCTCATCGATGATGAAGCATACAGAGTCTCACACCTTCAGGACTTAGAGTTACTTGATGAGAAGCGACAAGCTGCATACAATCACCTCAAAGCCTATCAGCAGCGCATGAGTAGAAGCTAAAATCACCGAGTTAGACCTCATACATTTGAGGTAGGTGATCTTGTTCTTTGAGAGAATCCTCGCAACCAACCAAACAGAGAACATCAAGGCAAGTTTGAATCAAACTGGCTCGGCCCATATGTTGTCACTGCTGTATTCGGGTCTGGGGCATATCAGTTGGCTACATCAGACGGAGAAGCGCTCGCAGATCCAATCAATAGCATGCACCTCAAACGGTTTTATACCTAAGGTGTACAAGGCATCAGGCTCCCCTACATATCAGAAAATACCAAAAACTTTCAGAAAAATGTCCTAAAGAAAATACAAAAACATTCAAAAAAGTAAAGAAAAAATCATGCATCCAAACGGTGAACAACCACTCCGGTGGCACCTTGGGTAAGTGCGATGGCGAAAACCTGGCAAACAGGCGCCACTCGTAAAGGCAATGGCTCCAGTATCTTTCAGGCTCGTTGCGATCCCATTCATACATACACACATCCATCCATCTAACCATGGCTTGTTATAAATCTACAAATCCAAGAAAGTACTACATGCATCCTGCATCCCTCTTTTTCATAAATCATGTCCAACTTGGGGGTAATGCCCTTACAATCTAGATGATGGAAGTGGATTCTACATTACTGGTGATTCATTGGCAAAAACATTCAAAAATGACTCACAAAATCCAAAAACATTCAAAAATGTCTCGCAAAATCCAAAAAACATTCAAAAATGTCTTGCAAAATCCAAAAACATTCAAAAACTATTACACAAAATCCAAAAACATCGAAAAACCATTGAAAATCACACAAAAACATGGCAACACCTTGTACATATTCATTCGAGCAGATGCAAAACCAACATTAACACAGTACTCACACAATGACCATTTATCAATCGACCACACAATCCACATCCAACAAATCAGAAACTGTCTTTAAACAAGGATACATCCTTCCTTACCAAAACAAAGACAAAAGTGACATTTTCTTTGACAAGAAAATTATGTTAAGCTATCAAATGCTTGGTTGATTCGTGAGTAATTCATTTGTTTATCTATATCGGGATCTTTCAGCATTGTTTTGTATCGTTTGCGCATTATTTCCGATGAAGTTTTGGGGCATGTACTAATGGTGTCTACGTGGGAAGTTCACCAAGCTACATGATCTTATGCAAAATTCAGTCATAGATCATTGCAGCTTGCTGACTACAGCGTATACCTCAACCATATGAACATGAACCATTACCAAGGATCCATATGCTTTTATTCTTTATGTATATATTGTTTGTTTACCAGTACAATGCTCATTCTTTGGTTCCTCCTCGTCCAATTTGGATAAAGGTTTTATTTTCTTAGTACGGTATGCACTTGTCTCAGGATCTGATTAGCCTAAGATCAAGGAGCACGATCCAAGTCATGCATGAACGGAGATAATCCTTGTCTGTTCCGCAAGCAATACTCAGGTCAACTTGATCCATTATATCAAGTTGCTTGTATTAACTTGCTATATCAAATCCATGTAAGAAATACTCTGGTCATCTTGAATCATTATGTCAAGATGCTTGTATTCTCTTCCAACATTTTAAAGCTCAATGATGAAAATAGAGCACTATGGATCATCATCTCATCTCATATGTATATATTGCATTTCGTTACATTCCACCCATCCATACATTCATAATCGTTGCATATCATGCACATACATAGTCATAATAATGCATACTCTATTTTCCTCTTCTTCCATAGGAATGAGTCATAGGTTCTCCATTTCTTCTATCTAACATCGAAGCCCCCCCCCCCCCTCACCCTCCCCATCTCGATAATCAACATCACATACCCTACATCATTTCTCAATCAACCCAATCAAGCCACGTTCATCACCATCCATCTCTAAATAGGAGGGATTGTGTTTCCTATGCTAAGTCATCTAATAAGCCAAGCAAGTTACTCTCTTTGCACAGGTACCTCGACTCACACACACCTAGACTATCAACAGATACTCTGATCAAGTATCTTCAGGTCTCAACAGGTAATCAATCATGGTAATCCTAGACTACATCAGGCATTTATCATAATGGCCTAGTCTCAACGGGGCTGCCATGATTCCCCACAACCATCCATCACATGCACACACTATCAATTGATCAACCAATCAAACACAATCCAACAGACAATTACATCAATTGTCTACGTCTCAACGAGTATTTTTGCTTCATATACCTTGACTTCATCGGGCAATTGCATCAATTGCCTAAGTCTCATCAGGTCACTTTGATTCACTTACTCAGACTTTATCTTGTCCAAGCAAACAACTGGCATCAACTGTCATGCTTTGACTTGACCGAGGCAATTCAACCAATTGCACCAGATTGTTCAACCAATTTTGATCAATTGTGTAGCATCACTCAAAAAAACAACCACCACGTTTTCACTGTATCTCCTGCATGACCTAAGGGTACTCACTGGCTTGATGTTTCTCCATTTTATCTCTGATTTCTTCTATTTTTCACCCACGTTGCTAACTTCTTCTCTTCTAAACACCCTACCAATTTTCATTCTTTTTCGAGAGATCGCCCGATTTTTTGAAATTTTTTCGGCCCATCTCTCAAGGGGGCATACCACCCATTAAATTTACATTTTATGGGGCATTTCTTCACACCAATTTTTCTTTCTTTGAAACAACGCGATAAACCGCACCGTCTCAAAGAGGGGCAAATGTAGTCACACAAATCTGTCCAGCTTAATTAAATAAATATTCGCTATTTATTTGATTAAAAATCTACTAGCCATCAGTTAATTAAATTAATATTTAATTAATTCATCCCCAAACATTCTTCTATTAATTAAATAAATTATTCAATTTATTTTAATTAATTCATTAAATCAAATTCCATTCAATTAAATAAATAAAATCTATTTATTTAATAAAATCAACTTTTCCTCTTTTAAAATAAATTAAATAAAATATTTATTTAAATCATTATCCCCACCCCACTTGCATTTTCCTACAAATGCAACTTGCACACATTTATTGAAATAAATGAATTTTTATTTTAAATAAAATCCTATTTTCCCTCACTAACCAAATCCACTTGCAAAATCTAATCCCCTTCTAGATTCTTCTAACTCCTTCCTAATTAGCCTAATCCATCCCCTAATTATTGTCACATTCCTAAGCAAAATAGAGTCACTTCTCAAAGCCTAAAAGTCTTTGATAACCATTGAAGGCTTTCAACCTTCAACCACTAAATGTCTCAAAGTCTTGGATAACCTTTGAAAGCTTCCAACCTTCAACCACTTAGTCCACAAAGTCTTCAAAAACCATTAATGGTTAACCCAAACCCTCCTACATGGTTAAAAACATTTGTTTTGACTCAACCTTTACCCAACCCAAGGGTCTCATCAGGCCTTTAATGCTTTGACCATGATTATCTCTTAATCATTTGCACAAAGGTTTATCCTTGGATTAACTCCTAATCCAGTGGGTAAACCTAATTTAGGCTTGACCCTTACCTTCTAGATAACCATGAGGTCTTCTTAGGCCTTCAATGCCTCCAACCCCTTCTCTCAACCCAACCCTATGTTGACACTTGTCACCATTTTATTGGTGCAAATTGTGCACATGGATCCCCAACTTTCAAGCTTGACCCTTGATTAAACCCTTCAATCCTGGCCATCCATTGCTCCATTTTTCCTATAAATAGAGCCCATTCCTTCATAATCCAGATCCTGAAAAACTTGCATGCATCTAGCTTATAGTAAAATCGAGAGAGTATTTAGAATAATTCACTTTGGTCTAGAATTAATCTTAGTTAGTTACATAATATCTCATTTCTTAGCTTGTTCATGTTTGCATTTTCATGAGCATTTACTTCATACTCTTGAATCTCCATAAGATGTCCAAAAATAGTGCAAAAAGCTACTGAGAGCTACACTCATTTGGGAACTTGGAGAGGAGAGGAACAAGAGAGAGCTAATGGCATAGGGAGGATCATGAGTGAAGTCTTAATATTTATTCGTTATTATCTCTAATATGCTTCTATGCTTAATCTTTCTTGATAATGCTTTTTAATGGTTTAGTTTTATGTCGATTTGACTAACCTTGGACTAACCATTTTATGGCGTTACACTTTCTTTCATTGTAATCATAGATTCATCAAGATGAAAAGAACTAAATGCAGATTCAACTTTATTTACCAAAGATCCACTATTATCAAAGTTACTTAATTCAAATGCATGTAGCTTACCAATAGTAGCATCTAAAGAAATTGGCATATTGGGTACAGACCTCAATTCATTGATTGTAGAGACTCGGATTGCATAAGCTGGTAGAAGGGTTCTCAACAACTTACTTGTTATATCCTTTTCTTCAATAGTCCCACCTACTCCTTTGATTTGATTGACAATCTCCTTTAGTCTTGTACTGTACTGAGTTATGTTCTCACCTCCATTCATCCTCATAGATTCAAGTTGTCCTCTTAGACTATCTACTTTTTCTCTTTCAACATGTTCATCTCCTCCATACATTGATATGAGCTTATCCCACATTGCCTTTGCATCATTGCAGCCTTCTAGATCATTAAACTTTGAATCGGTCAATGCAGATGTTATTTCAATCATTGCTTGAATATGTTCTCGCTTTGCCTTTATCTCTTCCATAGTCAATGGATAGGTGCTCGGTGAAACAAAATCATTCTCTAGATAGTATATAGCATATTCCCCAACTCCTGATAGATGTAGCTTCATCCTTTTCTGCCATGTAGAGAAACTTGGCTTGTTCAGCTTCGATGCATCCCTCTTATACAACTTTGGATCTTTAACTCAAGTGCCTTTAAAATTTTCTTATGGAGTCCAAAGCTCTGATACCAATTGATAGTTCTGATACTTAATATAAGTACAGATCCAATAGCCAACAAGATGAGAGGGGGGGTGAATCATACAAACTTAATCTTCCATAAAAACATCAGATTCAACCTCGATAACATATACTTTATTAATATAACCCAAAACTGTCAAGCATGCAAACTCAAAAGCATATAAACATCATAAACCTCATAACACCAGATTTAACATGGAAACCCAAATAGGGAAAAACTACTGTGGGATTTTGGACCCACTAAGAAATATACTCTTCTAGAGTATGCTCGGTTAAAAGCAAATCCTGTTAAAGATTACAAACACATTGCTAGATGTGACCCGGTTAAGGGATTTCCCTCAGATCTATTAGGATCTTCACCTTATTAGAAGTGACCTTGTTAAAGGATTTCAAACACTCAATCAAAATGTCACCTTGCTAGAGGGTTTTGCAAATAAGACTGTTAAGTCCACTTGGTTAAGAGATTTTCTATCACTTTCACAAGATAATAGTAATAAAAATCTATCTGCAACTTCACATCTAAAATGCTAAAGCAGATTCTTATTTGTTCAATACAATCTAGACATAGAACTAATCTTGTCCATCTATTGGGCTTCTATACTCTGTTATTCAAACAGGTCTTCAAGATTCAGTGCTCGGTAATCACTATGTAGCATCCCTATGCATACACTTGCCCACATACATTGTTTATCAATAGTTTCCCATTTTGTAAACAATTAGCTAACCGCTTAATCTCCTTGATCACATTTCCCATGATCAATCATAGCCATCAGATCTTCAAACTTATCCAGGTTCAATGCATCTTTCGATCTGAAAACATTTTACCCCGCTTAGGAACTTGCATATTTTTCTTGGAACTTGTGCCAGGGTATTGCAGTTCAATCTGCGTTGTAGATCTTCATGCCAACTTTCCTTTGCCATAGATTCATTGACAAACTATATTTATGGCATACCAATCATTTAATTAGTTCCAGCTCATCAGCTTCCTTCATTAAATAACGCATGTAAACATTTAATCCATTCTGTTATAGCTCGATTACAACTCGGTAACAACTCGGTAAATACTAAACTTTACTTGGTAGACATTCCGCCTTCATTAACCGATAGCGATAACCTTAGGGTTTACCGACTAGGTTCCTTAGGGTTTAACGATTAGGTTCTTTGCTTGATAACATAGTATAGTATTAACCTTACAATTTACAACACATGTATGATGTCAAAATAATCTAAACATCATGATCTCATCATTGTCTAACTCGGTAATAGTTGCCCATTGAATACCTTATTCATCCCCTTATTCATCATATTCTTTCTGTCTTTTACCGACATCTTTATATTCTTCAAATCATACTTTTCAAGATATGGCAACATCATACTGAGTTAGAAAATCAATTTCTTGACATCAATGACAAAATAATAATATCAAGACAGTAAACATCCTTAATCAGTTATATCCATAATCATCAACAACCTTCTCAATATCCTTATTGAAATGCCAACAATAATGATATCCAAAGAGTATTTTCATCATCAACCTACACCAATTGTTCTAGTTATGAGTTATATCAAGGTTAGTGCAAGAAGTTGAGTTCACCTTTTCGCCAGAAAGTGGAAGTGTTTTCCCTAATTTTCAGATTTTGCCACATTTGAGCTGAAAATTTGAAGCACTTAGAGATTGAATCTTGGAAAAGGTCAAGAACAAAAAATATAGCACTCGGAGTCTAGTTTACAAATATGTAATTTATTTTAATACTTAGTTAATATAAATTGACTTTCAGAAGGGATTTCTAAAAACCACTTTTTAAAAATGCCCATTTCAGGACCTTACCATGCACGTGTATAGCCCACACTTTTCGACACAAATACAATTTTATTTTCAAACCCTCTTGGGAAATTATTTGTAACACACTAAATATTGATGAGCATATTTTTTTGTATTTTTTTTTAAATATTGTATTTTTTATTGGCCCTAATTGTTGTTTTAAAAACTCATCGTGTACAGCCCACATAATTTGACCTAAACTTATCATTTTTTTAATTTTTTTTAAAATTGAAAATAATTTTGTGTAGATTCATGACATATATTTTTTTTTCAAAAAACATTAAAACAAAAAGTTATTAAATAAACAAGATAAACTAATATTTCATGTTAATGGACCAAATTTAGTACCAATTAATTAAAAAATAGAAAAAATAATCAAATATTTAAAAAATATATATATTTGGAATCTACATAGTGTAATATAAAATGGGTTTTAATATTTTTGAAAATTTCTATGATAATGGGCATCAAACATCTACCAAAAGTCAGTATTTCACCATGTCATTGAGACAACCTTGTATTTGCAGGTGCAAGGCTAAGGGTTGGGCATTCCACACCTTTCCTGGACCAAAACCCGATGCCCATGGTAAGCTCCATTTTCAAAATTTAAGAAATGGGGCCTCATTTTAATAAACGATCCCCATTTTGTAAACGGGCCCTATTATTTTTTTAGTTAAATAATGGGGGCCCATTATGGTCTTGGGCCCATTAATAACAGGGCCCCATTTTTAATTTTCACCTTGGGTCGGGTCTCCGAAGCATAAGGAGGCCCCGTTTATTAAATAATGGGGCCTCATTCCTAGCGGCACACTTTCCAATGCACATCTTCCCCCAAAGTGGGACTCAACTTTGTGCACTCACCCATCATCCAACATTTACTTTATAATTTATATTCCGTACGTCAATTCAAATCAAGTTTAATTTTCTGAATTGGGGTTTGACCTAAGGCAAACCCCCATCAACAACCCTATTTCTTTCTTTCTATGTGTATGGAACTGTATTAAGAGATGGGAGAGAGGAATATATTGAAGTAGATAGTGACAATCAAATTATCAAACTCAAGTTTTGAAGGTGCAAAAAGAGGAGGACCAAGATGATTGTCTTCCATTGATCCTAGAATTTTTAACGATCTCCTGACAGTGGATTCTATGCATCGCCTTGGTCTGAGAAACATCAAATTTGTTTATCCCTGATATTCAGAGGAACAACATGACCTCCTCTCCCTAGTCTTGACAACTCTTCTTGAACTTTTTGTCATAAGGGAAAATAAACTACTACAGATCTATATAAATCTCAAGTAGATTAATCTTAATATCTAATACTAAACAATAACAAATAGGTATTATTAAGCGGTAATAAAAAAAAGTTAACCTTTTAATTGACTATTGGGTTTCTATACTCTGATTTCATTTCACTCTAACTAATTTCATAAGAAATAAGAGGCTATAAAATTTCTTTGGATGAAATAATGAACAAGCTCAACAGTTATATTGCTAAATTAATTTACAATAACTTCATTATATCTATGAACCCCTTCTTCTTAACACCTAGGAAGGTAAAGAATTTTTTGTATTTATAAAAAGAATATGCAAGCTTGTTCTGAAGCTACATGAGGTAGAGAAAAGTATTAGTCTATTTGGATTCTATTCTTAAAGTACTTTACAGTTGATTACACACTTTAAGTTTCAATCCTCCAACAATGAAAATATTGGTACAAGAATGACATTTCTTCCCATCACTTTAACTCAAGTTTGAAACATGTTACACAACAAAAAAAAACCTCCACAAACATAGCATAGTACTTTACTTTAGCATTCCCATCCTCCAAAAACAAAAGTTAAAGCCTAGGAAGCCAATAGGAAGTCCACTTTCCAACCTTAGGAAAGTAATGTTTTTCACCCTCACGATAGGGGATTAGTCTCTAATTTGGGATACACTCATGCAAGCTCAAATCACCACATTATTCAAGATAATTGTAAATATATTAACAATGTTGAGCATCTACATAAAAGAATCACATTAAGGATTGGATTTCCACAAATAATCAAATTACAAGTGTAGTGTCATAAAATTGCGAGCCCTGAAATTTTAACCATATTTTGGGTCCTCACCTTAGCGATGGCATCTCCTTCCCTAACCGAGACCTATTTCTGTATTTTCAACCCTTCACTTTTCCTCCTTCATGTCCTCTGTCTATTGTAGAAGTTGTCTGGGCCCCAAAATAGTGCAGGATAGGGGTGTGGCACTCCTATCCCCACCTTTGAGGGTGGTCCTATGTTCGGTCTGCTCAATCTCCTATGCATTTCTTGTCTTCGGGATTTGTTATTCCTCTTTTTTGACCTTCAGTGGTTGAAAATTAATCCTTGAGGCACGTATAAAAGGGAATTAAATACCCTCATTCAAGGACGGATGGAAAAGCAAAATGATAGATAGAGAGCATAAGGAGAAGATACAATATTTCAAGGTCATCGTCAAGCATTCAAGCATTCAAGTCTTCTTCATTCATCCATTGGAGCAAAATTATAATATTCATTTGCAAGCATGTGTGTGATAGGGTTTTGTCATGTTACATGCCATTTCATACAACATTTGTGATTACATTCAAGAAGCAAAGCAATCATCATCAACAAGTTGCAGATCTACAAGGTATACATCTCCATTGTTTACATAGAAGCATTTGCAATTACTTTCTTTCTAGGTTGATTCCTCAACTGGGGTTTGACCGAGGCAAACCCCTATCCACAACCATTCTCCCTTTCTTTTCTGTGTGTAGGTTGTAGGTATGAAACTATAATTGCAGGTTTGGGTTTCATTTGCAAAGACAGAAGAACCCTTTTTGTTTTGCAGATTTTGTGGTAGATCATGTACATTCCCACCACGATCTAGATGAATTTTTTGCAAATTTTCAGAGAAGATTTGCATCAGTTTAATTAACTCATATCCAAAGTTACAGTGCGATCTCGAACTGGTAGCACCTCATTTCACTCATTTCCTCTCTCTCGTCCTCAACTTTCTCATTTACAAAAGAGGGTAAATCGCACTTCAACCACTTACAATCCACTTAGAATTCACATCCTTGTTTCCATCAGATTTGGATCTAGCGGTTTCAAGCCCCTCTTTTGAATGTAAAGTTCTTCCCCAGTGAAAATCATCCTAGTGGCTTCCTTTCTCTCTCCTAGGTGGGGAGTCACTAGGGTCCAATTTTCCAATTTACATTTCGGTGAACCCAACATCCTACACATTAATTCTAATTTCTCATTCTTATATTTGATTAATTGCCATTTAAATTTCAAAATTTTCATTTTCAAGTTTGATCTATTTGCAAATTTAAGAGGTTAATTGCATTAAAACCCTAATTTTTCATTTTGAGAAAATTAAGCTTGTGAGGTGTAAAATTTTAATTACTTATTTCAAATCTGATTTCTATTTCAAAATTGCAATTCAAAACCCTTCTCTACTAGGGGTTGAGATTGTGTATTACGTATTGCTTTCTTCAGACCGCATTTACTGTGGGATTTTTTGCATTTATTATGGCTCTGGACAACTTTAGCCCAACAGTTGATGTTGGTGCTAGAGTTGCTGCAACAGACCCTCATGGCACCTTAGAAGAAGCGCCCTCACAAATTTTTTCTGAAAGTGATTGATGATGTATGTCCTCATGATGTAGAAAGGATGCTCAATTCTTCAGGGTTTCCTAATTCTTGGTGTCTCACTAAGATGTCTCTTGAACCATCCTATGGTTCCTCTCTAACCCAACCTTCCAAAGGTTGTAGGGCCCACCCTTACTGACCTTCCCAAGGTCTTATGACTAGGGTGATCACCCCTAGACTTGTGAGTATCCAACACTCCTCAATTGAGACTCTCCAACCCAACAACTACTCACACCTTCACCATGAGCCAACCTCCTCCACAATAGGATCATCATTCACACATTCCCAACACACATAGGGTGGATTTTATTTTGATTTCCAACCCTATCCCTTCATCTAGGTCTTTGGAAATTACCGATTTCAAGCTTAAGGAACAAATTTCTCTTTTAGGCCCACTAGGAGTCCTAGTCAAATTAGCCCTATCGATGAGGTATTTTGCACTTATCTGCCAAATGTCCATCACACTGGTATGAACTCTTTTTATTTTCAGATACCCTTTTGGAAGATTCATACAATATCTCATAATTGGATCTGGGTCTGATCTCTAACTCACCTAACCCTTTTTGGGCCTAATTCCCTCCTTTTAAGCCTACAAAATAAGGTTTTGCTAAAATGTCCTCACCAGTCCATTTGGCCAAGGATTCTGATGATTGGTTTAGGTCTGTACACCCATGAGGATGTCCAATCCAACCTGGTATCAAATCCATCCAATGGATTCACTGATCTAGGGCCTGTTGTCCATGATCCCCATTGCTTGCCAACTCAACGTGCCAAGCCTAGGGTATGGTGGCAAATCTGGAGTATAGCCTCCCTTGTCTTAAGAAAAAAATGCAAACATACTTTACAAGTTCTACTAGCATTCCACAAGTTTTCAGTACAAGGTTCCACTATGGAATGCTAGGATTGAGCCATAGAGTATTCAAACCCTTGTTTTAAGGTCTTTAGGACCCGCCTACAACAAAATTGATAAAACACAAACTATAATACTTCAAAACCTCAAATCACCATGAAAATAAAGGTATGTCTCTTCTCTAAAAAATCATTCCTTGGTCTGGGATTAGAAGTCCGTACAACCCATACAATGTCAATGAAACTCAACTCAACTCGCTGAAAACATAATTTTTGAAAGGCTAAACTTGTTTTTATTCATTCAAATATTCAACCCCCATTCCCATTTGTTTTCCCAAGCCTTATATTGGCCTTGGGTTGGTTACAAATTTATTTTAACTAAAAAAGACAACCAACTAGCCATTAGTGTTTGGAAAATGCAAATGTTGCAAAGTTTCTATGAGCAACTTTTGCAACTTTTTACAACTTTTACATAGTTGAGCAACTTTTGCCCAAATCAAACCTAGATCACTTCTAAAGTTTCAAATGAACTTAAAACCTCCTAAACTACATCAAACCAACCTATTCTAATACAATACTTGCTTATTCTACCAAATGATCTATCTAGCACCCTTAAGAACCATTAGGCCAACATTGGTCAAACAATAACTCCTAGGGTCCTTACATCATCTGAGCACTTATTCAAAATCCTATTGACCTTATTACAAACCAAAATCACCATGATTCCAAACTCCTAGAACCTAGACAAAAAAAATTTCTCGAGTGCTCCTGCACCATACTCCGGGGGTAAGAACTCAAGTCTCTTGAGTGGATGAAGCTTGGACAGTGGTACCATGTTGTATGATGTCTATCTCTGACATCCATGTAGCTTTTGACATTGGTAGCCCTACCCATTTGATCAGATAGTCTTTATAGACTCCTCTCCTAGTCTCTTTTACAACCTTATAATCCAAAATGAATTCCAATGTGACCGGTTGGCTTGGAGGTAAATCTTGTAACCAGTCTACATCTTCTATAGTAGTAGGTTCTTCTTGATTTGTAGCTATCTGAAACCATTTGTATGGATACAAATCACATACATTAAAGATTGGGGATATGCGAAAGTTTGGAGGTAATTCTAACTCATATGCATTATTGCCAAATTTATGCATCACCTTAAGAGGTCTAATCTTCTTCATGCCTAGCTTACTAGGTTGTCCCTTGGGTAGCCTCTCCTTCCTCAAGTAGGCCAACACTAGATCACCAATCTTATCGTGTACTTCTCTTCTTTTCTTATCTACTAGTGCCTTGTACTTCTCATTGTGTTGCTACAATGTCTTCTTGACCTGCTCATGTATCTCTTTTATGTTCTCTACAAAGTTTTCCCCTTGTGCACTTCTATGGTCCATAGGACTAAGGTCTCTAAGCTCCAAGATACCCCTAGGATGACATCCATAAACAATTTCAAAGGGACTCTGACATGTGCTTCTATTAACTGAGTCATTGTAGGCATACTCTACTTGACCCAATACTAGATCCCAATCTTGTCCATGTTGTTTGGTGAGACATCTCAACAAGTTACCTAAGGATATGTTAACCACTTTAGTTTGACCATCTGATTATGGATGGTATGCTAACGAAAAGGAAAGTTTTGTTCCTAGTTTCTTTCATAAGGTTCACCAAAAGTGACTTACAAACTTAGTGTCTCTGTTGCTCACAATGCTAATTGGTAAGCCATGTATGCTCACAACTTCCTTAAAGAATAACCCTGCTATGTGGGAGGCATCATTAGTGCATTTGCAAGGCACAAAGTGTGCCATCTTTCTGAACCTGTCCACTATGACAAAAACACCGTCATACCCTCTTGGTGTCCTAAGCAAGCCAAGAACAAAGTCCATGATCAAACATTCCTAAGGTCTGGTTGGTATGGCCAATGGTTGATATAAACCTGCATTGTTGGAGGTTCCCTTAGCTCTTTGACATATGGGACATTTATCCACAAACCTCCTAACATCTGACTGAAGTTTAGGCCAATGATAAAACCTTCCAACCTGCTCCAAGATCTTGTCAAGACCAAAATATCCTCCTAAGCTGCCTTGATGCTTCTCCTTGATGATATTGTCTCTCATAGAGCACCTTAGTATGCAAAGTAAGTGTCCTTTAAATAAAAGGCCTTCCTGCAACATGAAATCAAAATATACAACATGACAAATATTAGTAAACTTGGTGCAAACATCATATGCTTCACCAAAATCCTTGTCACCTTGGTATAGGTCTTTGAGATCATTTAACCCCACCCTTTGGAGCTGCACTTCTTGGATGGTAAGAAATCTTCTACTTAAGGCATTTGCTACCTTATTGGTGACTCCTTTCTTGTGTTTGATGCAAAAGGTATAGGCCTGCAAATGCTCAACCCATTTTATGTGTCTTTGATGTAACTTCTCTTGTCCATTCAAGAAGCTAAGTGCATGGTTGTTAGTATAAACTATGAATTCTTTGGGAAGTAGATAATGCCACAATTTCTTAAGGGCTTATACCATGGCATACAACTCTAGGTTATAGGTAGAATACTTTTTTTTTTTCCTCATTGAGATTCTTAGAGAAAAATGCTACCGGATGACCTTCCTGGCTCAAAACTGCTCCTATTGCCAACTTGCTAGCATCACACTCCACTGTAAAAAGTTGATTGAAATTAGGGAATCTAAGGTAAGTTCTGATCCTTATTTGATGATAGCTTGATTTCAAATCCACTTTTGAAAAGTAACAAGCTCCTCCTAAGTAGTCCATTAGGTCCTCAATTCTTGGCATTGGAAATTGATATTTGATGGTAATCTTGTTGATGGCTCTTGAGTTGGTTCACATTCTCCATTTGCCATCTTTCTTAGGTACCAAAACTGTAGGTACTGTACATGGGATTAAACTCTTCTTTATCAACCCCTTATCTAGAAATTCTTGCACTTGTCTTACTATTTCTTCATTTTAAGTAGGTGTCAATTTGTAAGCAGCTTTGTTTTGCAAGGTAGCTCCAGGTATGAGGTTTATCTGATGGTTCACATCTCTATATGGGGGTAAAGAATCTGGTATCTCATTTACACAAATGTCTTTGTACCGGTCCAACAAGGTCTTCACTTCGTGAGGTATTACCGGTTTGGGTTCAGTCCTTTCCTCTTCTTTTGGTTTCACTATGATGGCATATCCTTGGTTCCCTTCATGCTTCAACTCTTTTAGGAACTCCTTCCCACTAAGTAACATAACACTAGAACCTACATGTCTTTCTTCTTCCTAAACAACCAAAGGATCCATTTGGAAATTCCTTCCTTGGTGATAACCTAAGAATTCTTCTCCCCATCATGTATGGCTTTGACATCATATTGCCAAGGATGTCCAAGTAGCAAATGGCATGCATCCATGGGTATTATATCACATAGTACTATGTCCTTATACTCTCCGATTTCAAAGTGTGTCCAAGATTTCTCATCAACTAACACATGTTGTCCTTTACTCAACCATGATACCTTATAGGGATTGGTGTATGGAAACCTATTCAACTTGAGTTTGTGTACCATCTCGAATGCTACAATGTTCTCAGTAGACCCTAAATCCACTATGACCCTACAAATCTTACCATATGATTTGCAAGTGGTTTTAAAGAGTGTCTTTCTTTGAGTAGGTTCTTTGGCCTGCGGTGCCTTCAAGAAGGTGCTCCTTAACGTCAGGTTCTCTCCATCTAGAACTAGTCCAACTTTTCTTATTAGTGAGGTAGCACTTTGATTGCCTTCCTCTTGCACCAACTGAGTTCTCCTTTCACCTACATAAGAACTTGAAGTATTTTTCAGGACACCAGTTCATTGTGTGGCCCACTTGATGACAATGAAAGCATTTACCGGTGAAGACTATGGGTCCTCTTCCTTGAGTACCAAATCTTCCCCTTATGTTGTTTCTTCCTCTAGAGTTTCCTCTAAATGAACCACTCTTGCTAAAGTTATCCCCACTATTTTTCAGATTGATTGTTTTCTTCATTCTTTCCAGAGTTATGACCCCTTCCAGGAGTGCCTCTTCCTCTGAATCCTCTACCACCTTTTCCTCTTTGATTGAATTCACTTTTCCTCTTGATCTTGTCCTCTTCTCTCAAGGCCAACTGAAAACTCTTATGCATCATCTCAAGTGCCATCATGCTAATTTCATCTTGAATGTTTTATCTAAGGCCATTTAGGTATCTTTCTACCTTCTCCACTTCTTCCTCTTCTTTCCTTGGTCTTAGAGTTAGTTTGTTGAACTCCTCTGTGTAAGAACTCACATCCATTTCCCTTTTCTTCAAACTCATGAACTTCTTTTGTATCTGCACCTCATAATCTAGAGGTAGGAATTGAGTTTTGATTCTGATCTTCATTCTCTCCCAAGATTTGATCTTTTTTCTACTGGTTTGTTCCCTTTCTTCTTGCATCATGTTCCACCACAATAGAGCTGATCCTTTCAACTTGGTCTTAGCCATATTGACCCTCTTCTCTTTTGCAACCTCCTTATATTTAAAATAGTTGTTCAAACCTCCTATCCAATCCAATAGTTCTTCTCCATCCAGGCTTCCACTATAGACTGGTAAACCATCTAGGCTATCTTTGTTGAGTGATTTAAGGGCATGTAGGAAGATTTTGTTGATCTATCTCCAACTCCTTCTTTTCAGTTACCACTCCTATCACATCTGCATTTTCATCATTAGTTTCATCACCCCACTCTATGATCTTACCCTTACCTTTCTTGGAGTCTTGCTCCCAGGCTTCATTAAGCATGTCTTGGACCAAATTCCTAATGGCCTCTTGACTCATTGCCTTTGGTGGCATGCTAGTGGCTTCTAATTATACCTCTTGGTATAGCATACACTACTTTTTTCAATCAAGTGGTTCTGATACCAATTTGATGTAGAGAGGATGCTCAGTTCTTCAGGGTTTGCTAATTCTTGGTGTCTCACTAAGCTGTCTCTTGAACCATCCTATGGTTCCTCTCTAACCCAACCTTCCAAAGGTTGTAGGGCCCACCTTTACTAATCTTCCTAAGGTCTTATGACTAGGGTGATAATCCCTAGACTTTGAGTGTCTAACACTCCTCAATTGAGACTCTCCAACCCAACACCTACTCACACCTTCACCATGAGCCAACCCCCTCCACAATAGGATTGTCATTCACACATTCCCAACACACATAGGGTGGATTTGATTTTGATTTCAAACCCTATCCCGTCATCTAGGTTTTGGAGATTACTAATTTCAAGCTTAAGGACCAAATCGTCTTTTAGGCCTACTAGGACTCCTAGTCAAATTAGCCCTACCAGTGAGGTATTTTGCACTTATCTGCTAGAATTCCTGCATGCCGGTATGACCTCTTTTTCTTTTCGGATACCCTTTTGGAAGCTTCATACAATATGTTAGAATTGGATCTGGGTTTGGTCTCTAACCCAGCTAACCCTTTTTAGGCCTAATTCCCTCCTTTTAAACCTACAAAATAGGGTTTTGCTCAAATGTCCTCACCAGTCTATTTGGCTAAGGATTCTGATGATTGGTTCAGGTCTATACACCCATGAGGATTTCCAATCCATCCTGGTATCAAATCCATCCAATGGATTTACCCATCTAGGGCATGTTGTCCATGATCCCCATTGCTTGCCAACTCAACGTGCCAAGCCTAGGGTATGGTGGCAAATTTGGAGTATAGCCTCCTTGTTAGGACCTGGGAAGGACAACTAAGAGGGAGGGTGAATTAGTTGTCAACAAGTTGTCAATAAATAATAACCCAAATTTAATTTATTCTAATTTAAACTTAGTGCCGGTAAACCAAACTTAAGTGCCAGTAAAATAGATTAACAATTATAGGAGTACCGGTATAACTTAATGCATGAAACATAAAGAGAAAAAACATCCACAAGACATGACACAAATATTTTGACGGGAAAACCCGATAAGGGGAAAAACCACGATGGGAAACCTTACCCACAATCAGATGATACTACTCCAGATAGTAAGTGTATACAAATGGGGTCTGCACATGTAGAAAGGCCAATCGCCTAGAGCTCACTGCTCAATCATAAAATAGGAGTCATATTGACTACAATTGGATGGTTAAATCCAATAAAAATGTATTACTCAAAATAGCATCTGCAATGCTGGAACAGTACCGGTTTAAGCTTTGAACATGAGTTTTAAACACATTCATAACCTTCCTTCAACCTTCAAATAATGTCTGCGTGATTTGCACAAGGATTTGCTAATTTTCACTCTTCAATATTCGAACACACTCATATGATCCTCTATCTGATCTTCGATAAGATCTTACAATCATTTATACAAAACCTAAGACAAAATGTATAGGTCAGCTCACTAAAGATATTACAATTAAATCGATTACAAATAAGTCTTGATGTGATACAACATGTCGGCTCAATACATTTACCACATTATTCAATCAATAAACCATTTCCAAAACATGTCATGCTGATCTGGAATAGATATCATGTACCAGTCTATAACCTAGACCTATCTGCCAGTAAAGGCAAATCTGTCAACCCAATTAGACCAATAAGAAAAACACCAAATCATAACCAAATCATTTCCAGGTTATCATCGCTGTCGATGACCAATATAACCTGCTGGTGAACATATACTGGTGACTGTGCATAAGCCACTAACCATACTGGTGAATATAATGTATTCCTCCAAGAAGATAAGTGTTGACATCAATGGTAAAACCAATGCAACACATGACGAAGTCATCCATAATACCAACAATATCCCCCTTTGGTACTGATAGCAACACTAGATGGAAAAACATCTAAGTGCCAAAAACAGAATGCCAAAAACCAATAAACCAACAATCTCCCAAAGATAGATCAATAGAAAGTTTTGTAATAGAAACATAAACCAAAAATACATACATTTAAAGAGTATATCTCTCCCTTAAGGTATAATGTTTTCCATAGATATCTCTCCCCCTTTGACATCAAATGCCAAAGCAGTTAGGCATTCAAAACATAACATACAACTGACTACTCCCCCTGAGTAGTAGCTCTCCTTCATCAAAGCTTGATTTTTTTTGTTCTGTTAGTCCATGTTGGTTTGATGCCAATCTTCAACATTTAAGTTTCTGCCGGTGGGGAAATTACCCCAAGTGGCTCTCTGAGATATTCAAATATTTCTTTAGGAAAAGGCTTTGTAAAGATATCTACAATTTGCTCTTTATTATTCACATAAACCAATCTTACCTCATTTGCTTCAACATTCTCTTTCAAAAAATTGTACTTAATAGAAATATGCTTTGTCTTAGAGTGAAATACCAGATTTTTGATATATCAATTGCTGCTGAATTATCACAATAAATAATTATTGGTTCTTTGCATTTTACCTTAATATCCTTCAACATTTGCTTGATCCATAATACCTGAGTACAATTAGTTGTTGCTGCAACATATTCTGATTCTACTGTAGATAATGATGTACAAGCTTGCTTCTTGCTTATCCATGAAATCAATCTTCTACCAAGAAAGAATGCACCACCAGTGGTAATCTTTCTGTCATCTACATCTCTTGCCCAATTTGCATTGGTTTATGCACAAAAATCAAAATTTTCATCCTTAGGATACCATAAACCAAGATTTGTTGTGCCTTGTAGGTACCAAAAAATCCTTTTTACTGCTGATTCATGATTTTCTTTAGGATTTGTTTAAAATCTAGATACAATACATACTGCATTCATTATATCAGGTCTGGTTTGTGTCAAATACAGTAAACCTCCAATCATAGATTTGTACCTTGTCAGGTTAATAGGAGTTGAATCATCCTTCAATATCAATTTATCAGTTGTAGTCATATGAGTGCTTACCAGTTTGGAATTTTCCATACCAAATTTCTTCAAGAGTTCCTTCAAGTACTTTGTTTGACATATGAATATACCTTTATTTGTTTGTGAAATCTGCAAACCTAGAATTTTTTTTATCTCTCCAATCATAGACATTTCAGATTCTTTTTGCATCTGGTTAGCAAAGTCTTTACATAATCCATCTTCACCTCCAAAAATGATATCATCCACAAATACTTCAATAACCAAAATATCATTATTAGTAACTATGTAATACAAATTGTTGTCAGCATTGCCTTTTGTGTAACCAAGCTTCAAAAGATATTTATCCAATTTAGCATACCAAGCTCTGGGAGCTTGCTTCAATCTATATAAAGCTTTCCTTAACCTAAAAACCATATCCTTATTATTTCTCAAAGAAAATCCATTAGGTTGTTCAATGTTAGATTCCTCCTCAAGATCTCCATTAAAAAATGCACATTTTACATCCATCTGATAAACTTTATAGTTCTTATGAGCTGCAAATGCAAGATGTAGTCTAATTACCTCAATTTTGGCTACCGATGCAAAGGTTTCATTATAATCTATTCCTTCGTTTTGTGAATAACCTTTAAAAACTAATCTTTCTTGGTTCCAGATTACTTCACCATTCTTATTAAGTTTATTTCTATATACCCATTTGGTTCTAATTACATTTTTGTCTTTAGGCCAGGGAACTAATGTCCAAGTATTATTCTTTTCAATTTGTTCTAATTATTCTTCCTTTGCTTTTATCCAATATTCATCTTGACATGCTTCAATAATAGATGTTGGTTCAACTTGAGAAATTAAACATACCTCTTCATTTGCTAATCTTCCTCTAGTCATAACACCTTAATTCTTGTTTCCAATTATCTGATTCTCTAAATGATTCAATCTTACATACCTTGGTTTGTTCTGATTTCCACTTACATGTTGTTGTTCTTTAGTCACAGTTGAGTTTTTTTAGGATGCAGGTGTGACTAGATCTTCACTCCATACCAGTGCAATTTGTGTCGGTCCATATATAATCATTTCAACTGCTAGTTCAACAGATCTTGAATCTCCTCTAAAATGTTCATCTATCTTTACATTAGTACTCTCAATGATTTTATGTGACCTTTTATTGTAACATCTATATGCCTTGCTTTTAGATGAATAACCAAGAAAGATTCCTTCATCACTTATAGGATCAAATTTGCCAATATACTCATCTCTTCTAATATAACACTTTCTTCCAAATATTCCAAATTACTTAAGAGTAGGAGCATGACCAAACCACAGTTCATAAGGGGTCTTATTAGTTTCACTTTTGATGTGAACTCTGTTGAAAGTATAAACCGTTGTATTCACTACTTCTCTCCAGTACACATGAGGTAGATTTTCTTCCATCAACATGGTTCTTGCTGCATATAGAATAGTTTTGTTCTTCCTTTCCACAACTCCATTCTACTGGGGTGTCCGAGGTGCTGATAGTTGTCTTTTGATTTCATTCACTTCACAGAATGCATTAAATTCTCTAGATGACAATTCTCCTCCTTGATTTGATCTTAAACATTTGATTTTCTTGTCGGTTTCATTCTCTACCATTGCCTTGTATATTTTGAATCTTCCAAAAGCTTCTAACTTCTCCCTGAGAAAATTAACCCAACACATTCTAGAATAATCATCAATTATTAGTATAAAGTATTTATCACCTTGTAAACTTCTTGTTCTTGTTGGACCACACAAATCAGTATGAATTAAATCAAGAATATTATTGGATTTCTCAGTAATGCTCTTAAATGTTGTTCTAACTTGTTTTCCCATTTGACATTCCTTACACACCAAATTATGAGGTTTTACAATCCTAGGTAAATCCCTTACTGCATTAGTTGAACTGATCTTTACAATGCAATCAAAATTCACGTGATAGAGTCTTTTATGCCATAACAAACTTTCAACTATGTGTGCAATCAAACATGTCTTATCACTGGTATTCAAGTGAAAGATATTATCTTTAGTCTGATTACTGATTGCAATCTCCAATCTAGTTTTGTTTATGATTTTGCATTTTCCATTCTTGAATTGCAACTAAAATCTTTTTTCCACTAACTGACCAACACTCAAAAGATTATGCTTTAAACCTTCTACATAATAAACATTGTCAGTGTTGTGCTTACCATCAAAAGATATAGTGCCTTTTCCTTTGATTAAACAAGATTTATCATGTCCAAACCTTACTAGACCTCCATGAATTTCCTAAAATGATATTTATTTTCTTTTATCACTAGTCATATGATGTGAGTATCCACTATCTATTATCTATTCATCCTTTTCTTCAATTTTTGCTACCAGTGTCTGTTCTGCCGGTTTGACAATGGGTGTCGGTTGATCTTCTTTTATTGCAACAAAAGCCCATCTGCTATTTGTTGGATCTTCATCTGAATCATCTGTAATACCTTCATCTGCATAGTAACATGACTTATCTTTTTTTTTCTTAAATCTATATCTCTGATATTTAGGGTTGGGCTTATATGATCTTTTTGCTTCCTCCCTTAGTCTTGCATGTCTATCCGGACATCTAGAAGCTATATGACCAACTTTATTGCAATTAAAACATTTGAAAGGTGCTTTACCTTCATACTTACTTCCTGCTGGACCTTTAGGCATCTTCCTTGTAAATAGTGCTTCAAGTTCTTCAAGTTGTTCATTTTCTCTTCTCTTATCTTCAAGTTCTTTTGCATAAAGTTATTTCCAATCGGTTTTGTCAAATGATGATGATGTTGATGCTGATGATGATGCTTTGAAAGATAAATCAGTCTGTGTTGGCATTATGTAAGCCAACATGAAGACATAATGATATTGTATGTTGTCATTGATGTCAATATGAGACATGGTGTGAACCAACACATGTGATAGGTGAAGCAAGAGAGGAACCGACATATGTATGAAATAGTTTATATGCCAAAGTGAAGCGACATATTTGTTCAAGGTGAACCGACATGTAGTTATGGGAACCGGCACATGGAAGCATTGTATGACTACTGGTTGGTAGGTAGCTTCCACTTCAAGAATTCCAGTTGGAGTACCTCAAGTCTGTGTGACTCAATCGGTGATCTTTGTGTGATGAGTTAGCAGTATGATGGAGGACAGATCGTGTTGCCATGTAAGCCCTGTGTGCATGAAGGATCTTGCATGAAGATGACTATTCCTATCTACCTCGGGAATGTGCGAAGTCTATCAAACAATGATAACATGTGATGGGCTATTAGCTGCCATGAAATCAGTGGATAATGGACAATGGAGAATGTCTTGAGATCGACTCAAGATTGTTGCATTTAATGCAGTATGTTTCAACGGTCAAGATCGAACCATTTAAATTGATTAACCTAACAAGTTTAGGGTTTAGGGTTTTTGCTACCGACTTGTATGTTTCCTATAAGGTCAATGTTGTGTTTCTTTTTGAGGTTGTTGGCAAAAGTTGTGAGTGTGTATCCAAGGGAAGTGATACGCAATTCTTGCCAGACCAAAGGAGAGAAGAGATACTTGCAAAGTGAAAATGCAGAAGGAAAAGAGGAGCTTAAACGGATATGCATTAGCATTAAGTGCTATTAACAGATCATTGTAATTCCTGTTGATCTCTAACCACTTCAACAGTTGTAAAATCCCCTAACAGGGTAGCCTTAATTGGCTTGATTCAAAATCCCTTAAATCGGGTGGTCCTAACAGGCTTGATTCAAATCCCCTAACCGGGTAACTCAAGGCTAATGAGTTCTAAGAAGCTATAGAGCTTAGGAGATCCTTTCAGGTATTGAGTTCTTGAAATCCTCTAACAAGGTGACCCTACCGGGTTTAACCCTTAACCAGGTATCCCTTAACCAGGTGATCCCTAACAAGATCGGTTCCTAGTAGAACCTATTGTAATGTCTTTAACTGGACAAGGCTCCTAACAGAGCGGATTTCTAAAGAGTTCAAAAAGCAGCTTGTGGGTATTCATCCCCACTGTGGTTTTTCCCAGTTGGGTTTCCACATGAAAAATATGTGTGTCATGTGAAATGCTTTTGTCTTGTGATGCTTTGTTTTACCTATTAAGCATATGAAGGTTCTATGTTTTATGCCTATCTATAAAACGTATTGAACTCACTGTTGTGAAGATCTGATGGTTAAGTTTACCTATTTATGCATGAGAATATAATGATACTGTAGAATTGATCTAAGAGGGTAGCTTATTGAGTGACCGGTTCATGACTGATTGAGTTGTACTGGATGTTACCAGTTGCACTTTGTTTTATCGGTATCCCTGTTTGTCAGTCATTTGGGGTATTTGCTGTCAAACTGGTTTTGGACTGTATTTGTGTTTGTATTGATTCACCCCCCCCTCTCAGTACCATTTTGGTACTTGTGGTTCATCATTGAGTTATCAATTGGTATCAGAGCACTCCAGGTCCTCTGTGTTGTAAGCTTAACCTCTTGAGGAAAAGATCCTAGTCAAATGATGAAGAGGGAAGGTCCAAAGTTTAACAGGGAAAATTTTGGTATATGGAAAGACAGGATGAAGATATTCATCAAAAGCATGGGTGTTCAACACTGGAGTTATGTTGAAAATGTATATGTTGTTCCTACTAGTACTCTCACCGATGACCAAAAGAGAGAGATACAAGAAAATGGGCAAGTCATGGAAGCCCTCATCAGTAGTCTATCTGACATTGAGTTTATTGATGTTCAGGACAAGGCAAATCCCAAAGAGGTATGGGATGCTCTTGAAAATATTTATGGTGGTGATGAGCATGTAAAACAGGCTAAGGAAGAGAGCCTGAGAGGGAAGTTTGAAGACATGCAGATGGTTGAAGGAGAGACCATTCAGCAGTATGGAATAAGAATCAAAACAGTTGTTGGAGAAATAAAGAGTGCAGGTGGCAAAATAGAAGATTCTACTATGGTAAGTAAAGTCCTGAGATCCCTGTTGCCAGTCTATGCAATAAGGGTCACTGCTATTCAGGAGCTGAGATTAATAGACAAGTCTAAGGTGTTCTTGGACTCCATCATAGCCAAGTTGACAGCCTATGAATTGAATAGTTTTGATGGCAGTGTTCAAAAGATAGAATCAACTTTTAAAGCCTCTGCTATACCATCCAGACAAGGAAAAGAGGCTAGCACTAGTGGGGAACCTAATCAGAATAGAGAAACGAAGGATGAAGAGTTTCTGATGGAATTTGAAGCTCTTCTTGCCAAGAGATTTCCAAAAGGGACTGGTAAATACAAAGGTAAGCTCTCTTTGAAAATTTTCTCCTGTAACTGGATAGGACATATTGCTATGAACTATCCCAATAGTGACAACAAGGATAAACTGGAAAGGTTCAAGAAATTCAAAGGAGGAAACCGGAGAAACTATTTTGTGGCAGTTGATGAAGGTGTCACAGATGAGGAATCAAAAGATGAAGAGAATGAAGACATTGTGTTTGTTGCTATAAAGGAAGATGTGGTAGACAAGAAGGCTCTTGTCTCCCAGTTTGATAATTTCAATGAGTGGATCATTGACAGTAGTTGTTCTCACCATATGACTAGTGACTGGAGCAAGTTTCTATCCTTAGAGGAGTATGATGGTGGTGTGGTTCGCTTTGGCAATGATGCACCATGCATGGTCAAAGGCAGAGGGTCCATCTCTTTGAATGGAAAGAGTAGTGCTGACAATGTGTACTAGGTTGATGGTCTCAGACTCAACCTTCTAAGTGTTGCCTAGCTAAATGACAATGGCCTCACTCTGAAATTCAAGAATGGAGCCTATAGAATCAAGGGAAAAGATGGTAAATTGGTGGCCACCGACATGCAGACTAAAGGTAACTTATTTCATCTGAATGCAAATATTAGTACATGTCTTATGGCTAAGCTTGATGATAGTTGGATATGGCATAGGAGACTTTGCCATGTAAACTTTGATAACATTGTAAAGGCTAGTAAGATCAAGGCAGTTAGAGGGTTGTCGATGTTGAGCAAACCGGACAATACCTTATGCAGAGAGTGTCAATTGGGGAAAATGTCTTCCTCAACCTTTAAAGGTAAATCTTTCACTGCTGACAACTTGCTTGATCTTGTGCATACTGATTTATGTGGTCCTATGAAAAATAGAAGTGTGCAGGGTGATAGGTACTTCATGATTCTCACTGATGACTGCTCAAGAATGATGTGGGTCACATTCTTGAAAGACAAGTCTGAAGCCTTTGTGAAATTCAAATCTTTCAGAGCATTAGTGGAGAAGGAAAGCGGCAAAAGGATCAAATGTCTCAGAACTGATCAAGGAGGGGAATTCACTTCCGATGAATTCAACAAGTATTGTGAAGAATTTGGCATCAAGAGACAGTTGTCTACCCCTTGGACTCCATAGTAGAATGGCCTAGCAGAGAGGAATAACCGGATGGTGGTTGAAGCAGCTAGAACCATGTTGATTCAATGAAAGGTAGCTCACACCTTTTGGAGAGAAGCGGTGAGCACTACAGTCTACACTATGAACCGGGTACTCATCAAAAAGGGTAAGGACAAAAATCCTTATGAGTATTTGACCGGTAAGACACCTATGGTTAACTACTTTAAGGTATTTGGTAGCAAATGTTACATCAAGAGGAGTGAACATCAAGGAAAATTTGAAGCTAAATGTGAGGAGGGAATATTTCTAGGATATTCCACCAAGAGTAAAGCTTTCAAGTGCTACAACAATAGGACTCAGAGAATTATGGAAAGCATTATGTAAGAATTGATGAATCCTCTGAGAAGACTGAGGAAACCAGTAGTGAGCAAGCTATAAATGAATCAATTGCAACCTTCTGGGAACCGGTTGTCAGTCAACCAAGTACCAGTAACAGTGTTCCTGAACCGGTGAATGTTGATACTGATGAAGATGAGGATGAAAAAGAAAAGCAAGAAGAACCAGTTAAGACCATTCCTCGGTATATCAAGTTGAATCATGATCCCAAGCAGATCATAGGTGATAAGGATGCAGGAATCCTTACTAGAAGAAAGATCAGAGAAAACTCATGTATGATCTCTAAATTTGAGCCTAAGTCATTCAAAGAGGCTCATAAAAATGAAGACTGGATCAAGGCAATGGAAGAAGAACTTGACCAGATAGAGAAAAATGGTACATGGTCCTTGGTACCTAGACCAGAGCATAAAAATGTCATTGGCACCAAATGGGTGTTCAGAAATAAGTTGAATGAGGATGGCACATTGATTAGGAATAAAGCCAGATTGGTATGCAAAGGATATGCTCAAGAAGAAGGAGAAGACTATGGGGAAACCTTTTCTCCTGTAGCCAGATTGGAAGGAGTTCATATGCTTCTTGCATATGCAGCTTTTAAGAGGTTCAAGGTATATCAAATGGATGTAAAATCTGCATTCCTAAATGGTGTACTTGAAGAGGAGGTGTCTATTGAGCAACCAGATGGGTTTGCCCTATTTGAAGATAGTGACATGGTATGTAGGCTACATAAAGCATTATATGGTCTAAAGCAAGCACCTAGGGCATGGTATGAGTGCCTACATTCCCATCTTGTGAAGTTTGGATTTGAGAGAACAAGTGAAGATAGCAATATCTACTTAAAGTCTGAAGGAGACCAGATCCTGATCTGTGAAGTTTTTGTTGATGACATCATATGTGGTGGAGATGACAAGATGAGTCATGAGTTTGCTGATGAGATGAAGAAAGAGTTTGAGATGTCACTCATAGGGGAGATTAAGTTCTTCATCAGACTGCAGATCCAATAGATGGAAGATGGAATCTTCATCACTCAGTCCAAATATGTCAAAGAGGTGTTGAAGAATTTTGGCATGGAAGATAGAAAACCGGTTGGTACACCAAAGGTGACCGGTTGCAAATTGACAAAAGAGGATGATTCTGCACTGGTTGATGAGAAGGAATACCGATCAATGATTGGTAAGTTGCATTATGTAGTGCATAGAAGACCAGTATTGCACATGCAGTTGGCATTACTGCAAGGTTCCAGAAGAGTCCAAGAGAATCTCACTTGATTACAGTCAAGTGGATTCTTAGGTATCTGAAGGGAACAGTAGACTATGGATTGTGGTACCCATACAACAATAATTTCAATCTAAAAGTGTTCACAGATGCTGATTGGGCAGGTAATGTGGATGACCAGAAGAGCACAATTGGTGGTGCATTCTTTCTCGGTGGTAGACTGGTCTCATGGATGAGTAAAAAGTAGAGTTCTATCTCTCAGTCTACAGTGGAAGCGGAGTATGTTGCAACTTTCATGAACTGCACTTAGACAATTTGGATGAAGCATATACTGGAAGGCTTCAAGATCCCTGTATCTGAACTGGTAAGTATATTCTATGATAACACAAGTGCTATCAATATATCAAAGAGTCCGGTTTTACCTTCTAGAACCAAGCATTTTGAGCTTAAGTATCATTTCTTGAGGGAAAAGGTTCATAATAAAGAGATTGCACTGGAGCATGTGTCCAGTAAGGAGCAGTTAGAAGACATATTCACCAAGCCTCTCCCAAAGACAACATTTCTGCATTTGAGAGGTGAATTAGGGGTATTGCCCCTTCAGGAGGTGAACTAAAAAGTAATTGTTCCACATCAGTCTGGTACTGGAAAGACAAATTTTTGGTTGATTCGTGTGTTGAAGGATGCTACTCCTCAGGGGGAGCAGCAGGATGAAACATGGATGATTGTACCTCCACTTTGGCATTGTTGTCAAAGGGGGAGAAGGAGTGAAGTGAAAAGATACCTGCAGCAAATGGGGAGAAGATGTGAACCAGAGAAGATATCTTTTGTATATTGCCATCAATGCCAAAGGGGGAGATTGTTGGTATTATGTAAATTGGCATGAAGACATAATGATATTGTATGTTGTCATTGATGTCAATATGAGACATGGTGTGAACCAGCACATGTGATAGGTGAAGCGAGAGAGGAACCAGCATATGTATGAACCGGTTTATATGCCAAAGTGAAGCGGCATATTTGTTCAAGGTGAACCAGCATGTAGTTATGGGAACCGGCACATGGAAGCATTGTATGACTATCAGTTGGTAGGTAGCTTCCACTTTAGGACTTCCAGTTGGAGTACCTCAAGTCTGTGTGACACAATCGGTGATCTTTGTGTGATGAGTTAGCAGTATGATGGAGGACAGAATGTGTTTCCATGTAAGCCCTGTGTGCATGAAGGATCTTGCATGAAGATGACTATTCCTATCTACCTCAGGAATGTGCAAAGTTTGTCAAACGGTGATAACGCGTGATGGGTTATCAGCCGCCATGAAATCGGTGGATAATGGACAATGGAGAATGTCTTGAGATCGACTCAAGATTGTTGCATTTAATGCAGTATGCATCAACGGTCAGGATCAAACCATTTAAATTGCTCAACCTAACAGGTTTAGGGTTTAGGGTTTTTGCTACCGACCTGTATGTTTCCTATAATGTCGATGTTGTGTTTCTTTCTGAGGTTGTTGGCAAAATTTGTGAGTGTGTATCCAAGGGAAGTGATACGTAATTTTTGCTAGACCAAAGGAGAGAAGAGATACTTGCAAAGTGAAAGTGCAGAAGGAAAAGAGGAGCCTAAACGGATCTGCATTCGCATTGAGTACTGTTAACAGATCATTGTAATTCCTATTGATCTCTAACCACTTCAATAGTTGTAAAATCCCCTAATAGGGTAGCCTTAATTGGCTTGATTCAAAATCCCTTAAATCGAGTGGTCCTAACAGGCTTGATTCAAATCCCCTAACTGGGTAAGTCGAGGCTAATGAGTTCTAAGAAGCTATAGAGCTTAGGAGATCCTTTCAGCTATTGAGTTCTTGAAATCCTCTAACAAGGTGACCCTATCGAGTTTAACCCTTAACCGGGTATCCCTTAACCAAGTTATCCCTAACAAGATCAGTTCCTAGTAGAACCTATTGTAATGTCTTGAACTGGACAAGGCTCCTAACAGAGTGGACTTCTAAAGAGTTCAAAAAGCAGCTTGTGGGTATTCATCCCCACCGTGGTTTTTCCTAGTTGGGTTTCCATGTGAAAAATATTTGTGTCATGTGAAATGATTTTGTCTTGTGATGCTTTGTTTTACCTGTTAAGCATTTGAAGGTTCTATGTTTTATGCATGTCTATAAAACATATTGAACTCACTGTTGTGAAGATCTGATGGTTAAATTTACCTATTTATGCATGAGAATATAATGATATTGTAGTATTGAGCTAAGAGGGTAGCTTATTGAGTGACCGGTTCATGGTTGATTGAGCTGTACTGGATGTTACCGGTTGCACTCTATTTTACCGGTATCCCTGTTTGTCAGTCATTTGGGGTATTTGCTGTCAAACTGGTTTTGGACTGTATTTGTGTTTGTACTAATTCACCCCCCCCTCGCAGTATTATTTTGGTACTCGTGGTTCATCATTGAGTTATCAGTCTTGACTGTAGCAACTGGACCAAACTCTTCAAGCTCAAATGCATAAATTTTTGCAACCAATGTATCTCTAAAATTTAAAGTATTAGGCATTATTCTGAACTCATTAATAGCAGTCACTTCCATTTTATAAGTTGGTAGCAAAGCTCTTAAAACTTTATACATAATTTCATCTTCACTTAAGGATCCTCCACAACATTGTATTCCTAAAATAATTTCGTTAATTCTTTCCATAAATGCAGAAATTATTTCATCTTCTTCCATTTTTAAGTTTTCATACTCGTCTCGGTATCATTCCAATTTTTCAATTTTGATAGTGGTATCTGTTTCATTCAATGTTTCTACTTTATCTGAAATATCTTTAGCAGTAGATCGGTCTGATAATCCCATGATTTGTTGATTTGATAATGTGCTCAGAAGTGCTTCTCTTGCTTTGCAATCATTTTCCAAGTCCTTAGCCAATGTCAGTGGATGGGGTTGATTCAGAATAGGACCAACATAGCCATTATTTGTAACATCTCATATATCTCTTCCAATGCAGTTCAAATGTGTTTCCATTCTGATCTTCCATATACCATAGTTAGTTCCATCAAGTTTCAGACTATCCTTCTTGAAAATATTTATTTCCATAGGATCTCCTCAAGCTGTTAGGCTTCTGCAAAAGGAGGACTTAGCTCTAATACCAATTGTTAGGACCCAACAAGGACAACTAAGATGGGGGGGTGAATCAGTTGTCAACAAGTTGTCAATAAATTATAACTCAAATTTGATTTATTCCAATTTTAACTTAGTGCTGATAAACCAAACTTAAGTGCCGGTAAAATAGATTAACAGTTATAGCAGTACCGGTATAAATTAATGCATCAAACATAAAGAGAAACAACATCCACAACACATGACACAGAGATTTTGACGTGGAAACTCGATAAGGGGAAAAATCATGCCGGGAAACCTTACCCACAATCAGATGATGCTACTATCGATAGTAAGTGTATACCAATGGGGTCTGCACATGCAGAAAGGCCGACCACCTAGAGCCAACTCTTCAATCACAAAATAGGAGTCACATTGACTACAATTGGATGGTTAAATCCAATAATAATGTATTGCTCAAAATAGCATCTGCAATGTTTGATTCAATATTGGTTTAAGCTCTGAATATGAGTGTTGAACACCTTCATAACCTTCCTTCAACCTTAAAATAATGTTTGCGTGATTCACACAAGGATCTACTTATTTTCTCTCTTCAATATTCAAACACGCTCATATGATCCTATATCCGGTCTTCAATAAGATCTTACAATCATTTATACAAAACCTAAGACCAAATGTATAGGTCAGCTCACTAAAGATATTACAATTAAATCAATTACAAATAAGTCTTGATGTGGTACAACATGTATGCTCAATACATTTACCACATTATTCAATCAATAAACCATTTCCAAAATGTGCCATGCTGATCTGGAATAGATATCATGTACCGGTCCATAACCTAGACCTATATGCCGGTAAAGGCAAATCTGTCAACCTAATTAGACCAATAAGTAAAACACCAAATCATAACCAAATGATATCCAGGTTATCATCATTGTTGGTGAACAATATAACCTGCTGGTGAACATATACCGGTGACTATGCATAAGCCACTAACCATACTGGTGAACATAATGTAGACCTCCAAGAAGATAAGTGTTGACATCAATGGCAAAGCGAATGCAACACATGACAAAGTCATCCATAATACCAACATTCCCTTGTCTTAATAACAAAATGAAAACATACTTTACAAGGTCTCCTAGCATTCCACAAGGTTTCAGTACAAGGTTCCACCATGGAATGCTAGGATTGAGCCATAGAGTACTCAAACCCTTCTTTTAAGGTCTTTAGGACCTGCTTGCAACAAAACTGATAAAACTTACAAACTATAACACTTCAAAACCTCAAATCACCATGAAAATAAAGGTATGTCTCATGCCTTGGTCTGGGCTTAGAATTCCATACAGACCATACAATGTCAATGAAACTCAACTCAACTCGTTGAAAACACAACTTTTGAAAGACTAAACTTGCTTTTCTTCATTCAAATCTTCAATCCCCATTACCATCGGTTGTCCCAAGCCTTATATCAGCCTTGGGTTGGTTACAAATGTCTTTTAACTGAAAAAGACAACTAACTAGCCGTTGGTGTTTGGAAATGCAAATGTTGCAAAGTTGCTATGAGCAACTTTTGCAACTTTTTACAACTTTTACATAGTTGAGCAACTTTTGCCCAAATCAAACCTAGGTCACTCCTAAAGGTTCAAATGACCTTAAAACCTCGTAATTACATCAAACCAACCTATTCTAATATAATTCTAGCTTATTCTACCAAAAGCTCTATCTGGCACCCTTAAGAACCATTAGGCCAACATTGGTCAAATGATAACTCCTAGGGTCCTTACATCATTTGAGCACTTATTCAAAATCCTATTGACCTTATTACAAACCAAAATCACCATGATTCCAAACTCTTGGAAACTACACAAAAAAATTGCTCAAGTGTTCCTTCACCACCTCGTCTGATGCTGTACTTCATGTTCAAGATTTTGATAATGCTTGTGAGTGGCTTGAAAAATATACTTTGATAGGATATTTTGTGGGTAGGATCCCTCCCGAAAGCATGCTTCGTGATTGGGTCGCCAAATCCTGGTCTCCTCATAGAGTCTGTCTTGGTGACATACAAAGTCTCACGAAGGGATTCTTTTTGTTTATCTTTTTGAACCCTTCTCATGTTGAGGCTATTATCTCCCATCAGCCATGGACCATTTGGTCTTCCCTTCTAGTTTTTCAGCACTGGTCTTGTGAATTTTCTATCTCAAATGACAAAAAATTGTGGGTACCAGTCTAGGTTGAGTTCATTGGTCTTCCTTTTCCTTGTTGGCCTTTCATGTAGACCATTGCTCAATTTGTTGGCAAAGTTGTTTGCCTCGATCCAGACAATTTTTTAATGCTTTCCCTCAAAAGAGGGTTTGTGTTGAGGTCGACCTTTTGCGCGAGTTGAAAGAAACTGTTGATATCCAAGTAGGAGGCAATACCTTCACCAAGAAGGTGCTTTATTTAAACCTATTTAACACTTGTTATCAATATCAATCGACAGAACACAAGATCAGGGATTGTCTATTGGCTTGTTCCAAAATAAAACCCCCTGTTAAGGAGTCCGACTCTCAACCTGTGGAGGGAGCTAAGAAGGATGAATGGACCACTATAGTTCATAAAGGTAAAAACTTTGCGGCTTCAGCCCAAAAGACTCATGTCAGTTTTAGTTCTCAACAGACGGAGAAACCTCCTACGCAGACACCATCTTCCTAGGCGGTTTCTACTTTAGTTTCAAACCCTGACCAGTAGGGGAAATATTCTTCTAAGGGTGCCGCTCGACCACCTTGGGTTCACACTTCTTAGGATGCATCTGCAATTTTTTCTCCACACTCTCTGTGCCACTCTTGCAGTCCTTGTGGGCATGCTGAGATTGGAGATGGTGGTTCAAAAAAAAATGACGAGTTATTTCTGGTGGGGACTTAGATTTGTTGTGCAATAGATTTTCCTCTCTTGTGGATGAGGAATATATGCAAGTTTTGTCATTAATTACATCTCATGGAATTTTTGAGGTCTTAGAGACCTCACTAGAAAGTATTATGTTCGAGATGCTTGTCAGCGTGTTGTAGGCCTGGATGTTCTTTGCCTCCAAGAAGTCAAAATTGTTGATTTCATGCTCAATATTGCATGTTGTGTTATTTGGCTGGATAGGTTTGTTTTTGCCTCCCAACATGAAGCTGGTCAAGGTGGAGTTGTTATGCTCATTTCACCTCGTTGTCTCTCTGTTGTTATTTCTCACGGTTTTGATCCCATGCAACACATTGTATGGGTTTTTCTATTAATTGATAATCATTATGTTGGGATCGTTGATGTTTATGCTCCCAATGATATGGTTGATAGATCATACCTATGGCACTGGATTGTTAACAATCTACCACCTACAACTTGGGTCATGTGTGGGGACTTCAATATGGTTGAGGTGGCGACTGATAAGGACATAATTTTGCGTTTCTGTTGGACTGCTGGTGAGTGGGAAGCATGGTACTATATGCATAATAAATTGGATCTTTTTGACCCCAACACCAACCACCACCGCCCTAGTGGGGTCTGGCACACTTGGTCTAATTTCAGAGTCATCTCTAACAAAATTCTTAAAAGGCTTTATCATGCTATGACAACTACACAATCATTTTTTTCTTTTTCTGAAGATCACGATCTACTTGTCACTCCTCTTATTGATGTGAGGATGTCTGATCACTTCCCCATAAAGTTTAGCATTCAATGGCAGCTAGCTAGGCAACGTCCTTCCAAAACACAGTTCTACCTCAACAAATCTCACCTGCATCATCAAACCACGATGGCCCACATTGAAAGCATTTGGAATTTAGAGCCAAGACCCCATCATCATACTTGTTGGATTACATGGTGGCATGATGCCATCACCCACTCTGCAAGTTTTCCACGCATTTATGGTAGATAGCTTGCCATGTACCACAGGCAATCATATGATGTGACCACCAAAGCTCTTTTTGTTGCCACAAAATCTCTGGCCTTGAATCCTTTTGATCCTAACCTGCAACTTCTTTTATCCTAGCTCTGCCATGAGAAACAAGTTGCAGATAGCCACTTTGCCAGAGGAGCTCAAATCAAAGCTAGGTTACAATGGCTCAAGGTGGGTGATAGGGCCTCCAAGGAATTTTTCCTAGCTTTGTGTGCATGTCATACCTCTGTAGGGATCAAGAAAATCAAAGAGGGGCAAGCTCTTCTCATAAAATTGCCTGATATTATGCAAGCCTTTGTCTGTCATTGTGAGAAGGTGTTCACAGCATAGGGAGACTCATCGGCTAGAGCCCAAGCTTTGCAAGATTGTTTAGCTGTTGTTCCCAAATGACTTTCCAAGTCTCAACAGGCCTTTAATGATCTCTTACTGACCATGGATGATCTCAAGGAAGCTTCTTGTTCTATGGCAGATGATAAAACCCCTAGATGTGATGGCTTCCTCTACGAATTCTACAAAGCTCTTTGGCCTTGTATTTGTCCTGACCTCCATAAGCTCTATCTGGAAGCTTTTCATTCCCAATCCCTGGGAAAAATGACTAACCGAGGCAACATCAAATTTATCCCTAAGGCTAGGGATCCAGAGGGCATTTGCAATTAGAGGCCTAGTACCTTACTCAATGTCTCATACAAAATCATTCTCAAAGCCTTGGCTCTCAAGATTGGCCATCTTCTACCTCTTGTTCATTCGGACCAGACTGGATTTATCAAGTCTAGGTTTATTCTGGACAATATTATTTCCATTTGGGAAGGGATGGACTAGGCCAAATGCTTTAAACAGTGGGCAACCTTCCTTAAGATTGACTTTGCTAAGGTGTACGATCACATTGAGTGGCCTTTTATCTTGGCTATGCTCAAAGCCCTTGTCTTTGGTCCCAGATTCATCCAGGCTGTCCATATGTTATTCTGAGATGCCTTGGCCTATATCACCATTAATGACCGATAGTCTAAGGCTTTTGGCCTTTTAAGATCCATTCATCAAGGATGTTCTCTGGCTCCTGCTTTATATGTTCTTGTGGCAGAAGGGTTTGGTTACTTACTTGCTAATGCTATCTTTGTTGAGCGTGTTTGTGGTATCTCCTTTCTCAATTCACCTTCTCAACTTGTCAATGATCACTTTGCAGATGATTCCTTCCTCACTCTCATTAAGGAAGAAGACAATGTGCATGTCACTCTTTAATGTGTGAACACCTTTTGCTTGGCTTCTGGTTTGGCCATTCAATGGCACAAGACGTAATGTTATAGGTAGTCCTTTCTGCCTGCTTTGCCTTGGATTCTCTAATATGGCTGGAAATGGCTTCATCAGGGTGAAATGTTTTTCTTTCTAGGCATTCCCTTTTCCTTTCAAGCTTCCCTTATGGATATTTGGAATGTTGTTTTAGCTACGATTAAGAAAACATTGGTCTACTGGATTACCAAGCCTCTCTCTTTGGCTGGTAAATTCCAAATTTGTTCTAAGGTGTTGGCTGCCACCCATGCCCATTATTCCTCATGTTGGGCTCCTTCTATGGCCTCTTACATGAAGTTCTAAATACTTCTATGAACCTTTCTTTGGGCCTCTGGGTTTGACCATCAAGGCTTCCATAGGGTCACTTGGGAGTATTATTGTCTTCCCAAGGAGTCTAGAGGGCTTGGCCTTATTTCTACCCAAAAACAAGGGCTTTTGTTATGTGCTAAATGGATTATCAGAGCCTTACTTCGCGACGAGACCTGGAAAATCTTTCTTCAACATTGCATTTCTTTAGGATTTCCTGCCAACAGGCCAGCTTAGATCCAGGGTACTTTTGTGGTTAAAAGCATCTAGCATGCTTGGGAAGCTATCAAGCCTTGTCCTCGATGGGCGGGTGATGGTTTTCGGGATGGGATATCCATAAATCAACACAACCTTTGGTTGTCACCTCCTTTTCAGGTGCAAGGGTTACCATTGGCCAAAATTCAGGGTGTTAATGCTCTACATTTTCATAAACATGACATTAGAACACCTAAGGATCTGTTTTCCAGAGCTTCTATGAGTCTCTAGTCATGAGAGTACCTCTAGGTCCAGTTTCGTCTGTCTCGACCAGATCGACAGAATTATGACCTTCTCATCTTGGCCTTACCCTCAAATTTGTTACATAATCTTAGCATTCAATCCATGAGACCTTGGTGAAAATATTGGAAATGGTATCCTTGGACTCCTTTCACCAACTAAAAATAAAAAATGGGTTATCTCTAGTTGGTTCCTCATTTGCCTATGGTCCATATCCTCAACCAGCGGTGGCACTTGCAGTCTTCTCAGACTTCCTGGAGATTTAGGTTTCTTGCAGTCTGGTCTACCACCACTAAACCCAAGATTGCACACTTTGATTGGTGTGTGTTTTTCCAAGGGTTGCCTTTGGGTTCCAGACTTAAGCATTTGCGGGTTCCTAGTCCCCAGTGCCCTTTTTATGGTCACCCATAAACTTTTATGCATATTTTTTAGTTCTATAGAAGAGCTCAATAGTATTGGAGCTAGATTCATGATTTCCATTGGCCTTTTCAGCTTGAGCCCTTTTCTTGGCATATGGCTCTTCTGGGTGATTCGCCTAGAATCCCCTTCAAATTTTCTCGGATATGGCATGCTTTCAGAATGGAGATTGTATTCACTCTTTGGAAGCATAGAAATGCAGTTATTTTTACTCACAACTTTTTGGATATTAATGTCTCTTTATGCTAAATCTTACATTTGTAATAATGTATTAATGCAGATTTAGGTACAAGATGACAAAGTGGCACTAGAGGTGGGCAACTTACAAGAGCTCCTCTAGCGTTGGGGCAATGCCCCTTATGCAGTTGCTAGAGTACCACCGGATTCTGTCTCTGCCAATCGCACTCCGCCCCATGGCCGTAGCCACAGTCGTAGTTCCTCTACTCGCTGCTCTCATATCCCACGGTCCCACGCTCCTTGTCGCTCCTCTGGTGGGAGAGATGATTCTTGGAGGTGCCGCTTGGATTCTTCTCCGCATCATGGCTCTGCCTCAGGGTGGTCCTCTGCTGCTCCTGTGACCTTTTCTCCTCCTACTAGTGATGGCTCTAGGTGGCCTTCTACCACTCCTTCCAAGTTTCCTCACCTAGCTCTAGCGATTTCACCTCCCAAGAAGGAGGAAGGAGAAATTGACAAATATCCTGAAGATGGGTGGTGCGTACTGGACCCAACTCCTGACCCTGTTGATGTATGAGGCAAGAAAGATGATCCTAATCCTCCTTCCTCGGCTGCCTTTTCTTTGGCTACTTGAGGAAGTTTTTTGATGAAAAGCTTTGTTTTTTTCCTTCTGGTTGCTGGCCGTGTGACTCTCGCGGGGTGATCTTATATCCCCCGGCCTTTTTTTGTGAATATATACTTTAATATTTTAAATTAATATAGAAGGCCTATTCATCAAAAAATTGCAATTCAAATTTGTCTCTTTATTCTGAAAATTTAGTGGTTAAATCATAAAACCCAAATTTTTAAGATCTTTTCATTTTTGACCTTTGACATCAATTTTGACTGATCTAGACATCTCCAAATCAGTTGGTTTTTTGGAATCTGCATTAAATTCATAATATTTATCATCCCTAAAAATTTAGATAAAAGTTGGTCGGACCATGTGTGTTCCCGCCACGGTCCGAGACTTTTTTCCCAAAATTTTAGGAGACGGAATTGACTGTATTTTTCTGCTCAAATCTAGAAAATCAGCGTACTTTATCAATTTTAACACTCTCTAAGGTCAAACACAAATTCAAAATTCATCAAATTCACATCTTAAAATTGATTTTCATAAAAAGGTCCTAATTTTAGATCTGCTTTTCTAGCAACTTCGGATTTTACTTAAGAGACTTTTTAATGGCAATTAATAAATTGGATTTACTTTCTCTTTCACATATGATTACTTTGCTTGTTGCATATATTTATCATGTGTTGGATAAGATTTTCTTTCATTTCCTGTTGCGTCTCTTTATTCATAGCACTTGGTCATATTGTGTTGTTAGGATTTCCAAATTATTAGATCTCAAAGCTTTCATGTATCATTTATGTTACAATATGGTGATGTTGTTAACAAAATGCATTTCCTATGTTAATCACCTTAAAGCTTTTGTGGATCCTAAACCTAAAGATCCTAACCCTTGTACCTCTCCTAGGGTATCTTGTGTGAAAGAAATGAGATCTAATGCTTTACCCAATGATCTTTCTACAAGAGAGAAAGCATTGGAACGTAATATGGATCCATCTTCTTCTTCTACACATACCCTTGAGCAAGGGGGGAAATATGACAACATCAACATTCTTACCCTCCTTATTCTCCCAAGATCTATCTTCAACATCAAAGTAGAGCGGATGATGTCATGCATTTTATTCATGACCTTTCTCCTCGCACAAAAATCACTAAAAATGAGCTTTTAGATGATGAAAATGTTCTTCCCCAATCTTCCAAAAAGGATAAGCTTGATAAAGGCAAAGAGATTGTCATTTCACATGATACTCCTCCTTCATCTACAAATCCTTTTCTACCTCCTTATACATCAGATTTCAAATAAATTCATGATCCTATTCCTCCATCTAGTCAATTACAACATTCTTATAGTCATGGATTTCATATAATTAGAAAACAAGGTTTTAAAGGACAAGGAATTGGGAAATTTGAGCATGGAATTCGTGTCCCTATAAATCCTCCTACACAAACTACTAAAAGAGGCATAGGAAGTGGTACCCCTCTTTCTATGAATGAATTCCTTAAAATTCAACACTTTCAAGATTACCTTCAAAAACAACAAATCAAGAGAGCCTGTAAGAATGCTTCTTCTTCAAAGCATCATTTTTGTTCATTTCATCAAACCCATGACCATAATGCTGATGATTGCCCTGATTTTCAAAATTCTATTCAAGATGGCATAGAAAGTGGCGAAGTTAGAATTGTGGATAATGAAACTCATTCTTCTAACAAACCTTCTTCTTCATGGGAAGATGATATTTACCATCCTGACAGATTAGCTACAAGAATCTATTGGACATTTAAATATGACAAGAACATTTCCTTTCCTCCTCAAAATAAAAACAAAAATCTTACGCAAGTGAAAGGTATTGAATATTTCATTTTTCATGATTTATATTCACATTCTCTTGGAAAATGTTATGCATTTAAGAAATTTGTTCAACTATAATATAATCTTACACACATTTGTCTCACATAGGATCTAGCTGTATTTTTGGGTAAAAACATCATGCCTTAGACTTATTTTCCCTTCATGTTTCTCTTCATCCTATGGCATAATTAGCCCATTTACCGGGGGATCTTTATCATTAGTGGTGGTATTGTTTCACTTTAACATACTTTGGGCCAGAAACATGAAGTCTATTTTTCTTCTTCTTTCTATACATTTATCTCTATCTTTGTGAAATCCTCATTATTAGATCTCTTTTCTTGCATAGGGTTATTATTATGTGAGCATATAATTATTCTTTGGTTTTTCTCTTTTCTTGGAGAGGGGCATCTTTATATGAGTATTGTACCTCTTCTCTTTCCTTCATTCTCTTGTAAATATTACCTCTTCTATGGTTTCAATTATTCACAAGTATGATATGCCCCTTAGAAGGGAATGATCTCTTGCGAAGTATGTATCCCTTCCTTGAAAGGATTTATTCCACTGGGACGACATATCACTTGAAACTAATCACCATCATAAAATGTCTAATATTTCTCCTTGTTCTCCTCACTTTGGGGGCAAGGATTTTTACTCCTTTCCCTTGTATCATTATTTCCTTTAGGGGCTGCATTTTTCATATGTGATTATCATTTCTTACAATGGTATGCATTTATAACCAATCCCCCTTGGAGAATGTATGATTCTTTTTCTCTCTTCTTTTCAAAGATTACCACTTCTTGAGATGTGTATTTTACACTTACTGATGTCTTTTCTTGCATGTGTTCATGTAAGTTCATTGCAGATTTTATTATGTTTAATCTCTCTCTAGTAGATTATGTAAGCTCTTCTCATTGTCCCTTATCTAGGGGGGGCAATGATTCTTCTCTCTCTCTTTCTCTAGGGATCCACTTTACCCTATTTAGTGGATGGTGTGAGTTCTATTACTTGATGTCATTCCTTGAGTAGAATTGTTGGTTGTTGGCTCAAGGATTCTCTCTTATAAAATAGGTGTTAATCCTTGATTACAACCTTTTTCACACTTGGTAATGTACATCTGTGATAAATTCACCCATCCCTCTGGAGGCTAAAAGTGAATCATCCCTCATCAAGAATCCCTTTCACTTAGAAATAGGAGGAAGGATTTCATTCTTGTTCTTTCCTTTTCTTATCCTAGAAGATGTTATATTTGTCTAAGACAAAGATCTCTTCTCCTCCAAGGACCACCTTTACACTTACAAAAAGATATCTCTTTTCAACTATCTTATCCTTGCTTGAAGAGTATTCCCTCTCTTGCTTGGATTTATGACATTGTTGCATAGCGGAGATCTTCTTTGTAATGAAGGTAGGTATACTTGTTCTTATTTCTTTAAGATTTCAACATCAACCTATGTTGAAATCTTAAGGGGGGCACCCACACTATTCCTTTGTACTATACTTCTCTCATGCATTGAACAGTGGGACATTCTTGGAACCAGAGGGAAACCTCTTAGAGAAAGATGCTATCACTTTTTGTATAGTGGGTCATTCTCGAAATCAGAGAATGGACTCTTAGAGTGAGATGTCTTCACTTCTTCTTGTCTTGTATAGTGGGATATTATTGGAACCATAAGGAAACCTCTTAGAGCAAGATGTCGTCACTTTTCTCTTGTACAATGGGTTATTCTTAGAACCAGAGCACAATCTCTTAGAGCAAGATGACACTAGTTTTCTTTTATGTTGGGTGATTATTCTCAGAACCAGAGCATGGTCTAGAAGAGTGAGATATCACACCTTTCTTGACACTTGTACTATACATTGTATACAGGTTGTAGCGTACTCAGGCATAGAATCCTATGAGGCACTTTGAACCTCACTTTCACACACACGTATGAGGTTGAGCGGAACTAACGATGTTCTCACCCTCTCTCTTTAGATGGATCACCTAGGAAATCTCTAGGGGCAAGATTTTCCATTTCCTTCTCTCCATGGATCACCTAATTTTTTGGGGCGAGATGTCCATGGTTTCTTTCTTCTTTTCTTTTCTTCTCATGGATCACCAAAGTGTTTATTCATGTTCTCTCTGTTCTTCCTCTCATGAACTCATAGTTTTACTATTGATAGTTCATGGATGATGTTGGCTTTGCTATTTTATATGATAGTTCATGTTTATGTGATGACATTGGTCTTTGTGTCCTGATTAGTTTTTGAGACATCTAAGCTCGAGATCTCTTTGGCTAGTTAGTTTTTCATCTTGTGTCTTGTTCTTGTTGTGTCTTTTTGTGCTTTTTCTTTGTGTTGTGTGTCTTGTGCCTTTTTGTTTTGTGTGATCTTGCATATGTTGGCATGAGCTGAGACCCTAAGATTGGGGGCTTTTTTCTCCTCAATATTAGTGGTGGGTAAGTGTACAAAGATGGTGGTAAAAAAGGGGGGTATAAGTGGACACTTTTTTTCTGAAATTAGGTGAACCTAAAATTGGAGGCAAAATTTGAAAGTCATCTACTTAAGATATGAAGATAATAAAAGAACAAATATTGTAGTACTCTGAATCTCATTTCCAAACTACTAAACTTTTTCAAAATTGGATAATATTAAGGGAGTCAAGTCCTTCGCGCACAAAAAACAGAGCCTGATTTTTTTTGAAAAACATAACGTAGTGTCTGACGTGCGCATCAAAAATGTCATAGTTGGATTTAGTATTTTGACAAATCCTTTGGCAGAAAGATAGTTAAGAGTGAGCAATAGAAGATGTGTATTGTTTTTTATAATTTTTTGTTGAGTATTTTTTTTTTATGATTTTTCCAATCGAGCACATCTTGAAAATTAGGTACCTTTTCGTGCATGAAGCATAAGTTGCATTAAACAAATCAAAAATACATTTAAAAATAAATAAAATTGTAAAGAATCAAGTGCACTACAATAATAAATAATTTTAAATTTTTTTTGGATAAGTATATCAAAAGTTATTAAAAAAATGGTGCACCTATGTCTATGAGAACAATGGAGACACTGGTAAAAGAAATTCAATAATAATATGTTATTGTTGTTCAAATTGAAAAAACATTATATGGTTAGAAATCTCAGAAGATGGGTGAAAATATGGTGGCGATTTTAGAAATACCCACTTGATGAAGTGTAAACCTGATGATGACAAAGTCGATAAACCAAGTTGATAAAATAAAACACTTCAAAAATGAGAGAAATGGAGGGAAATCAAACTTCCAAACCATAGCTTTGTCATGCAGGCCTATTTCCAAGCCTAAACAATCAAAAGCACGTATGGGGTACTTATGGTGTAAGAGGTGTGTATGCGCTCTTTTTACTATAAACAATGCGTACGCGCTATTATACAATATGATATTGTATATATAATATGTGTATATACATATAATATATAATATATATATATATACATATATATATGTATATGTATATAATAATATATAATATATTAAGTATATATATACACATATAAGTGTATTGTCTCCCCCTCTCAAATGCATACAACGTGCCTCTCTCTCTCTCTCTCTCTCTCTCCCCTTATCCATTCCTCCATACCCCATCCCTCTCTCTCTTTCTCTCTCCCCTTCTCCCTTCCTCCATACCCCATCCCTCTTTCTCTTCTTCTCTCCCTCCCTCTCTCCATATCCCACTGCAACTATGTCTGCACTTCTATAGAAGTAAGTGAATTTATTTCTTGTCTGGAACTTCCTCTTTGATTTTTATCATGTATTCTCTCCTAAGAAAATTTACTGATGGATTTGTGTGTGTATATTGAATAGGAGGAATAGGGTTTGAAATTGAACCACGAGTGCATTACCGTGACAAACAAGGAAACCTGTAGCAATATTCTTCTTGAATGTGTTTTTAATGAGCAGAGCAGATGTGGAAAATAGTGTCAACAAAGAAACATGATGAGTCAGTGTACCTGCAATATGTTTTTCAGAAGGAAACAACTGGTAGGAAGAGAAAGAGGGAGAGTAACACAGATGAAGTCCTGGAGAATGATAGTGGTGGGTATGTGAGAGTTCCCATGTTGTTACACAACGCCTGTCACCTAAAGAAATTAAATTTTGTTGTATGCATGGCAGTGGTAGTATATGATGATCATCACTTGTCAAACGGATTGGAACAGGGTATACCCATGAAAGAAATCAAGTGTGTAATTCCTATAGTCACAATTGAGATCAGTCCTATAACCTTACAAATTTAATAGCATCGTATGTTTTAGAACTTAGGCAGTACTCTTACGATTAGGTCAAGCTCTTACACTTGCTTTTTAGCGAAGCCTCATTGTTTGTTTGCTTGGAGTTTCTCTTATGCTGACAATGGTCTAACTTAGCTATATCATTTGAAACTAAACTACAGATGTTCTATTGTATGATGTTCTATTCATAACTTTAAATTTAATATATCATTTTATTAGCCCACCATATGACCCCTTAGGTGTCATTAGAGGTCATATTGTTTCCTAAGAGGTCATATGATGTCCTATGACCCCTTAGGACACCATATGACCCCTTAAGACACCATACGACCCATAACAACACCATATGGTTTCCTAAGGGGTCATAGGATACCATATGACCCCTCAGGACACCAATAACCCATAACAACACCATATGTTGTTCTAAAGGGTCATATGGTATTCTATGACCCCTTAGTACACTATTTGGTGTCGTTATAGGTCCTATGGTGTGCTAAGGGATAATATAGTGTCATATGACCCCTTAGGACACCCTATGACCCCTTAGATGTTGTTAGGGGTCATATTGTGTTCTAATGGTCATATTGTGTCCTGGATTTGATCTCTCTTCCTCCCCCCCTCCTTCTTCTCTCTCTCTCTCTCTCTCTCTCTCTCTCTCTCTCTCTCTCTCTCTCTCTCTCTCTCTCTCTCTCTCTCTCTCTCCCTTCCTCCATACCCCATGCCTCTTTCTCTTCTTCTGTAATTCCTATAGTCACAATCGAGATCAGTCCTATAAACTTGCAAATTAAATAGCATCATATGTTTTATAACTTAGGCAGTACTCTTAGGGTTAGTTCAAGCTCTTACACTTGCTTTTTAGTTAAGCCTCATTGTTTGTTCACTTGGAGTCTCTCTTATGTTGACAACGGTGTAACTTAGCTATATCAAAACTAAAATACCGATGTTCTATTCATAACTTTAAATTTAATATATCATTTTATTAGCCCACCATATGACCTCTTAGGTGTCATTAGAGGTCGTATTGTTTCCTAAGAGGTCATATGGTGTCGTGTGACCCATTAGGACACCATATGACCCCTTAAGACACCATACAACCCATAACAATACCATATGGTGTCCTAAGGGGTCATAGGATGCCATATGACCCCTCGGGACACTAATGACCCATAACAACATGATATGGTGTTCTAAAGGGTCATATGGTGTTCTATGACCCCTTAGGACACTATTTGGTGTCGTTATAGGTCCTATGGTGTGCTAAGGGATAATATAGTGTCATATGACCCCTTAGGACTCCCTATGACCCCTTAGATATTGTTAGGGGTCATGTTGTGTTCTAAGGGTCATATTGTGTCCTGGGTTCGATCTCTCTTCCTCTCCCTCCCCCTCCTTCTTCTCTCTCTCTCTCTCTCTCTCTCTCTCTCTCTCTCTCTCTCTCTCTCTCTCTCTCTCTCTCTCTCTCTCTCTCTCTCTCTCTCTCTCTCTCCCCTTCTCCCTTCCTCTGTACCCCATCCCTCTCTATCTTTCTCTCTTCCTCCATACCCCATCCCTCTTTCTCTTCTTCTCTCCCTCCCTCTTTCTCTTCTTTTGTAATTCCCATAGTCACAATCAAGATCAGTCCTATAACCTTGCAAATTTAATAGCATCATATGTTTTAGAACTTAGGCAGTACTCTTAGGGTTAGTTCAAGCTCTTACACTTGCTTTTTAGCGAAACCTCGTTGTTTGTTCGCTTGGAGTCTCTCTTATGCTGACAATGGTCTAACTTAGCTATATCAAAACTAAACTATTGTTGTTCTATTGTATGATATTCTATTCATAACTTTAAATTTAATATATCATTTTATTAGCCCACCATATGACCCCTTAGGTGTCATTAGAGGTTTTATTGTTTCCTAAGAGGGCATATGGTGTCCTCTAACCCCTTAGGACACCATATGACCTATTGGGACACCAATGACCCATAAAAACACCATATGGTGTTCTAAAGGGTCATATGGTGTTCTATGACCCCTTAGGACACTATTTGGTGTCGTTATAGGTCCTATGGTGTGCTATTAAGTGTTGTTATAGGTCCCTCCCTTCTTCTCTCCCTCCCTCCCCCCTCTTCTCTCCCTCTCTCCCTCCCTCTACCTCTCTCCCTCTCTCTACCTTCCCTCCCTCCTCTCTCTCTCTCTTCCTCTCCCTCCTCCCCCCTTTCTCTCTCCCTCTCCCTCCTTCCCTCTCTTTCTCTTTCTCTCCCTCCCCCTCCCTCCCCCCCCACTCCTCTCCCTCCCCCCTCCTTATCTCCCTCTCTCCCTTCTTCCCTTCTGCCCTCCTCCTCTTTCCCTCCCCCCTACTCCCCCCTCTCAAAAATACCATTGAGCTTGCCAAAATTTTATGGACTAACAACTCATACATAGTTATTAATGTAGCATGTACGTGGTACATAGACATAGTTTTAGTTTCCCAAGAGCCTCAATAAACTGAAAAGAAGTTTCTGAGGTCATTGAAGGCCCCACTGGAACTGTGTGCACACTTCTATCGCTGTTTTATACATAGAAGTAAGTGAATTTTTTGTTTTTACATGATTTAAAATAATTGAATTGTTGTTCTTATTAGTTTTGTCAATAGTATTGTGATTGTTTAATAGTTTGATTCTAAAAAATAGTGATAAGATGCATATTTATGTTTATTTGTTTGTTTATGAACTTTTGTTTACATATATATGTAATATGATTCTATTTAGGACAACTGATATCACCCATGGGAAAGAACAAGTGAGGAATGATGGAACAATGAGAGGTTGAAAAGCAAAGACAAAGGAAGCGTATGAAGAAATTATGTGACATAAGAACAATGGGACAAGAAGGTATGCGATCAACAACATCTCACTTCGATTTACCAAACAAACATAATGCACCCAATATGATTGAAGAAGACACATTTGATTTACTGTATGAACCTAATGCAATTGAAGAAGATACCACATTGAATAATCAATTAAATGATGAACATACACCTTCTCTATTTGATGAATTGAATGTACATAATACACCAATGTTAACACCTCCTAGAATCATTCGTACGAAACCAAAGTATATAATTGACATTGATGAGAATATATTGAAGCTAATTCCCAATAAAATGAATGAACGAACTTGTAGGAGAATGGTTAAAAGAATATAGAAAAACTATTATGAAAACTTAAATAAAACCGCAAGATGTCAATTAATTATTCAAATGATTAAAAATTTGAATTTTAGAGAGACAATAAAAATTCTAGGCCTAAGATCATCTGAAAGTAACAATGAAAGAACTATTGTGAGAAATCTATTTGATACATATCAAGCTATTGGTTCTGAATCACATACTAAAGATTCTAATGCTACTCGACGTGTCATTACATCAACCATAATGAACAAGAAAAAAAAAAGATCGTTTGATAAGCAAAACAAGAAAGTCATTAAACATTAGTAGAACAACATTAAGTAAAGCATTAAAGAGGTGGGAAAAAATAGAGGAACCTAACAATAATTCTCTTTGGGCATTCTCAAGTAGACTACCACGCAAAGACAAGGTTGTTGTTGATGCACTAAGAACATTAATTGAAAAAATTTGGCATGACAACACAAGAGTTTCACCTAACCAAAGAGATGTTGTTAGAAGGTGAATTGGCTCTAAAAATCATGAGCCACATGCCAAACACTATTTGGATATGACTCAAACTAAATTTTATGAAAGATTCCTTCAAAAGTTTCCTCAAATAAGAATTTTTCAAATATTTTTTGAAATGACAAAACCTTTTTATATTAAGATTAATCATGTACACACCACGTGTTGTTGTAGGATGCATATTGAATTTTCCATGCACTATGACATTTTTCATCATATTTGTTCTACTTTGCACACTAACAATGTTTTGCAGGAATGCAAAATACAAGCACCTCCAAAGTTGGTAAGAGAATTTATTTCAAGTGTGCTATGTAATAGATATGATGGTTGCATTTATTATAAGATGCCTTGTTTGGAAGGTTCTTGTGCTATATGTGGTGGTTCACAATGTTTACCAAGATGCGTACATTTTTAGAGAACACATCAAATCGGTACGAAACTAGTTTCTTTCGAAAAATACAAGACAGTCACATATGGAGTTAAAGATGGAAAAGATTTGAAGAGATGTGAGCTAGTGAAAAATGATATATGTGTAGTTGAATTTATGAAAATTTTTCAAGAGAAACTAGTTTATGAGTACATAATGCATACACATAGAGCTCGATGGTTAGATGAGAAATTCAAGTTATGTAAGGACACATTTCCTCTTGGCACCATTGTCTGTATCATTGATTTCGCTGAAAATTATACACTACAACCTCAAAATGAAGTGAAATCTATGTATTATCACTCTACACAAGTTTCTATTTTTGTACACATAGCATTCATGCATGTAGACGATAGCACACAGGAGGATAAAAAGGTTGTAAGAGAGTATCACTTCTACATAAGTGATGATCGTACTCATTCATAGGAGTTTGTACAAGGATGCTTTAAATTTTTCTATGACAGTTTAAGGGAAAGGAACATACGATACAACCGACACTTAATATGGTCAGATAATTGCACCGCACAATTAAAGAATGCAAGGATGTTTTACTGGTTGACAAGGATGCATATGACAAGCAGCGTACAACATTTTTGGAATTTCACTAAGGCTGGACATGGTAAGGGAGAGCACGATGGTGCATGAGAATGTGTGAAAAGAGCCCTAGCTAGAGAAGAATTGAAGTACGAAGGTGGCATTGAATTGATAGATGCAGAAACAATTGTGCGATGGTGTCAGTCTACGATGGGTCCAGGTAATCCAGGTACATCAATGGTTCATAGATATTTTTGGTTGATCACTGAATCTAACATTGAAAACTATCTAGATTGTTGTACAGTTGTAGGATCGAGTGACATGCACTTATTTATGAGTTCAAATTCAAGCTCACTGGTAATTTATACGAGATAGATGATATGTTTTTGCTCTTCATGCATGTATTGTTTGTGGGAAGAATTTGAATCACAAGAGTGGGTTGACAAATGGTCTTGTAGACCATTGGTTCCCATTGATTCATATCAAATTCCTAAAGCACTACAATTGAGCCAGATGGAGACATCAATGGATTTTGACCATGTATCTGACCTAGTGGATTCAAGTGATATTTTGAGTTAATTTTTTTGCAAGTATTCTTTTTGGTTTATTTTTTTGTACATCATACTTTATTTTTGGTATTAATTAACACTTTATAAAATACAAGTCATGTGTATGTAGTTGTTGTAGAAGATAACAATGAAGAAGGAAAAAATTACTATTTGTGTCATTGTGTTGAGCCAAAAAGAAAATTGACAACCAGAATCATTGACGGAGAGGGTATTGAGTACCCAATAGGGTCTGTTGTCATGATAGGAACATGGCTTCGGAGATACCCTATCAATAATTCTGATGTTTGGTTATTCGAGGACTTTGAAACACACAGACATTTTCTTCATTTTGTCTAACCTTGTTGTTGCAACAAATATTCATTTGATGAAGTATCGTGATAGACCTCAAAACAAGATTTTACATGAAGTTCATGAATTTGACCACGAGACAATACTTGACACAATACTAGATTTGAGTCGATCCTGAAGGCTCACTTGATTGACTCTATGGTTCAGAGTAGAATGATTTTGAGAATTTTGTATAAATCATCGACGAATTATTCTATATTCATTTTTTGTATATATAAATGCCCATGAGCTGATTTATACATGTTTAGGGGCATAATTTTGTATATTTAAATGGCAATGAGCTGATTTGTACATATGTACATGCCAAATTTTGTATATTAAAATGGCGATGAGCTGAACCGCACATATTGTAATGCCAAATTTTGTATAAAAGACCATGAGATGATTTGTATATTAAAATGGTGATGAGCTGAATCACACATATTGTAATGCCAAATTTTGTATAAAATCCCATGAGATGATTTGTAAGACATTTTTTTGTATAATCAAATAGCCAAGAGCCGATTTGACCATATTTAGAGGCAAATTTTTGAATAATATGTGACAATGTTTTGTGACAATTTTGTGTCTCAATGTTTTGTGACTATGTTTTGAGTATATGTGATGTGTCCCTGGTCAATCATGAGTATTCTTGATTCTTTTATAATCATGGAGAATTATTTCAGTCATTATCGGGTCATAGGGGTCATAGATTGAGACTAGATACAATTTAAGCAAAAATTGTCAAAAAAGTTGTCAAGCAACTTCTACATTGCATCAGTAGGGTATGACTCTTGACATTCCGATACTTTGGGATGCACAACAAGGGCATGCCTAGCATTAAAATTCCCACCCAGATGCGCTCGTGACGTTGGTTTGTCCACACGATGAACCGAATCAATTCTATCCAATCCTGCGACTTTGCATGCAACTGACGACTTTTGTAGTAGGCGAAAAAATGTTACCAATTGAAAAGGATCTGAGTTATAAAAAACCGAGATAATACATTGTAGAGGAGCCTCACATGACCGCACCGGTTCAAATAGATCGACCATCTGTTTCCTGGATTTGAAGAAACAGTCTGTCAAATTTTGACAATTTTTTGGATTCGGGGAACTTGAGAGATCTCACCGGTATGGTATGACTCTCGGTGTTTTGACACTTTGGGATGCATGATAGGGGAATGCCTAGGTTAAAACTACCCATCTAGATGCACTCATGATGTCGGTTTGTGCACATGATGAACTGAATCAATTGTAGCCAATCCTACAACTTTGCATTGCATGCAATTGACGGTTTTTGCAGCAGGCAAAAAAATGCTACCAATTGAAAATAGCTTCGAGTCATCAAAAAATGAGAAAGGAAATTGTAGAAGAGCCTCATGTAACCCCACAGGATCAAATTTATTGACCATATGTGTCCTCTATTTGAAGAAACATTCAGTCAAATTTTGATAATTTTTCGGACTCATGGCACTTGAGAGATCGCCCTGGTATGGTATGACTCTCGACGTTTCGACACTTTGGGATGCATGAGAGGGGAATGCCTAGTGTAAAAATTCCCACCCAGATGTGCTCGTGACATTGGTTTGTGCACATGACGAACCAAATCAATTCTATCCAATCTTGCAACTTTGCATTGCATGCAACTGATAGTTTTTGCAGCAAGTGAAAAAATGCTACCAATTGAAAATGGCTCCAAGTCATCAAAAAAAGAGATAGGCCATTGTAGAGGAGCCTCATGCAACCCCACGGGTTGAAACAGATCAATCATATGTGTTTGGATTGGAAGAAATAGTCCATCAAATTTTGATAATTTTTTGGACTCATGGCACTTGAGAGATCGGCCCAGTATGGTATGACTCTTGATGTTCCTATACTTTGGGATGTATGAGAGGGGCATGCCTGGTATAAAACCTCCCACTTGGACACGCTTGTGATGTCAGTTTGTGCACATGACGAACCGAATCAGTTCTAGCCAATCTTGCAACTTTGCATTGCATGCAACTAACAATTTTTTCAGGAGGCAAAAAAATGCTACAAATTGAAAATGGCTCCGAGTTGTCAAAAAAAAAGATAGGAAATTGTAGAGAAGCCTCATGCGACTCCACGGGTTAAAATAGATCAACCATATGTGTCCTGAATTTGAAGAAATAGTCCATCAAAAAGCACTTGAGAGATCGCACTGGTATGGTATGACTCTCGACGTTCTGATGCTTTGGGATTCATGAGAGGGGAATTCCTAGAGAAAACCTACCCACCCAAACATGCTCATGATGTTGTTTTGTGCACATGACGAACCAAATCAATTCTAGCCAATCTTGCAACTTTGCATTGCATGCAACTAATGATTTTTGTAGCAGGCGAAAAAATGCTACCAATTGAAAATGGCTCCAAGTCATCAAAAACTAAGATAGGCTATTGTAGAGGAGCATCATGTGAAACCATGGGTCAAAATGGATTGACCATATTTGTTCTGGATTGGAAGAAACAGACCGTCAAATTTTGACAATTGTTTGGACTCATGGAACTTGAGAGATCGCCCCGGTACGGTATGACTCTCGATGTTCCGATGCTTTGGGATGAATGAGAAGGGAATTCCTAGCGTAAAATTTCCCACTCGTACGTGCTCGTGACATTGGTTTGTGCACATGACGAACCAAATCAATTCTAGCCAGTCTTGCAACTTTGCATTGCATGCAACTGACGGTTTTTGTAGCAGGCGAAAAAATGCTACCAATTGAAAATGGCTCTGATTCGTCAAAAAATGAGATAGGCCATTGTAGAGGAGCCTCATGCGACCCCACGGGTTCAACCAGATTGACCATATGTGTCCTAGATTTGAAGAAACAGTCTGTCAAATTTTGATAATTTTTTGGACTCGGGGCACTTGAGAGATCGCACTGGTATGGTATGACTCTCAATGTTTCGACACTTTAGGATGCATGAGAGGGGAATGCCTAGCCTAAAAATTTGCACATGGATGTGGTCGTGATGTCGTGTTGTGCACACGATGAACCGTATCAATTCTAGCCAATCTTGCAACTTTGCATTGCATGCAACTGACAGTTTTTGTAGCAGGCAAAAAAATGCTACCAATTGAAAATGGCTTTGAGTCATCAAAAAATGAGATCAGCCATTGTAGAGGACCCTCACGCGACCCCACGGGTTCAAATAGATCGACCATATGTGTCATAGATTTGAGGAAACAGTCCGTCAAATTTTGACAATTTTTTGGACTCAGGGCACTTGAGAGATCGCACCGGTATGGTATGACTCTCGACGTTCCAATGCTTTGTGATGCACAACAAGGGCATGCCTAGCCTAAGCCTGCCCACCCGGATGCGCTCGCGAAATCGGTTTGTGCACATGACTAACAAAATTTGACCATTGTGAGCATGAGGGTGCTCTCACACCAAACACATATTGTTGTTTATATTCATATTGTCGATTTTTGTTGTTTATATTCATATTGTTGATTACATATGCAAATATTCATTTAAATTTATAAAAGGGTAGCCACCAAATACAACAAATACACAATAATGAATTGAATACAAGGAATTTTGTAGGGTTAATTCAACATTTTAGAAATTTTATCAAATCATACTCCACGATTGCAATGTTTTATATCATATATTTTTGTTGTTTATATTCATATTGTTGATTACATAGGCAAATGATCAATTAAATTTATAAAAGGAAAACCACAAAATACAACAAATACAAAATAATAAAAGTACACATTTATTGGATCAAATATCAACATTTATATATATAAAAAAAGGCATGTCTGCCAAGTCAATACAAGTATTACAAAAATGTGGCATATGCCATGTCCAAATTGATATACAATAAAAATGTATAATATATCTACATGTATTGGTCATTCTATGACCAAAACTAACACTAGATGATTCTAAACTTGTGGTGGATCATCAAAATCAAGCCTCTTCGATGTAGTATGCGGCTCTGTAGATGGCTGCAAAACCACAATTCAAAAACCAAGTTAGAATTATTTTGTAGAAAATTGTTCACAATTAACAACATAACTATGCATTTAACTATAATTCCTTTGCAATTGAAATGTAGATTACCTTATCGGCTGATCTAGGAGCTAATGTCTTCACTCTCCTCTCCTTGTCACTCTTAGGAGTTTTCTTGAAGACATAATTAAATGGATCCACGTTATGGTTGTACCATGAAGGGGTCTATTACAGATTAAATGTACAATTAACATAATGTACTAACATAAATATACCAAAAACACTTAAAAGCTATAATATAGAGAACAATGACAGACCTATGCTTGAGATGCTTCTCCAATGGACTGATGATGGCTCACCATCGATGGAGAAACTGTCACTATTACCTATACAAAAAAATTTCAAGGATTAAGTACAATTAATATAATGATAAGTATTGTAGGTTAAAAACAATTAATTTTACATATCAAACAAAAGTGTACCGGATCTTGAGATGCTTCTCCAGTGCATGGAGGAGGGTTCGCCATTGAAGAAATAGGCATGGATATTTCCTGTATGAAAAAATTATAAGATTATAATATATCCCAAGTTCACATGTACGCGTGCATATAATCATGAAATGAAGAAAATAAAGTAGAGATACATACATGTACGAGTGCAAACACCATGTCCATCAGCTCATCTATCAGCTCAAAATCCTTAGCCATGTGGGCCTGACATCTACTCCCCCAAATCGTGCATAGATGAGATGAGGATCCATCTGCACCAGCTGCATCATCTATCCCCAAGCATATCCCCGAGCAACTGACACACATATGTTGGATGGGCTCTCTGTCACCACCCGGAGAAACTAAGAGCTCATCATCCAATACAATAGGGTGTGCTAACGACATCCCATGTTGGATGATGACACCCGTCAACGTTGTGGCCGCTTGAAGAGTATGTAGCTCCATCGACTCTTTCAGCTCTACTAGGACAACCAGATGCACCTTGGGTTTGGGTGCTAGGGGGTGACGAATCTCCGTGAGTAATCACCTACGAGCTCCAGGTCTATCTTGGGCAGACCCACCACATCTACCATGGAACTCTCTCATTTTAAGATAGTTTGGGCGCACATTGAGCACAAACTCACAATATACTTTTCTCAAAAAATATAATGGCACCTCATAATTATTACAAGGTGGATCATCAAAGACCATCCACCATCTCTGCCAAAAAGGATTCTTCATTTGTACATTGGTACACCAATGTATGGGAAACCTCTTTGCATTAAGAGATAATGACTGACCAGTTTTGGGATCAACGAAAAGGGCACATATTTCTTGTTTACTAATATTTTTGTTTTTTACTCCCTCGTATGATATACCATCAGCATAGAATTCATGACACCTATCCCTAAAGCTTCCCCATTTGGTAATTTGTGTGGAAACAACTATGGCACCACTAGATAATGTTTCTAGGCTAGTGGTGAGGGATTGATGATGCTCAAGTTCAGATGTTTTCAATTTAACAATTAGTCTATTGATTTTAGACATATTTTGTCCTAACTGATTAATTAAATGCTCCCGTGTTTTGGGTGTGCAGTCAAAAGGAGGAATTGGGGGTGTATCTTGTGGGTTTTCAGGAGGTGCATTTGGTTGTTCTTGTTGTGGATTAGAAGAATTTGGCTTTTGAAAAAAAAATGAAAAAACCTAATCAAAATTAATGAAATTAAATTTAAAATGTAAAACAAATTAAACAAACGAGAAAGAAAGACAAAAATAAATAAAAACTAACCTTGATCAATAGTTCGAAGGAGAAATCTAGCACCCCGTTCGCGGTTTAGGAGAGAAAATGAAGAAAAACAAAGTAAAAACGCACTATTCATGGGAAAATAAGACCCAATTTTTTTAAAAAAACTTTTTTTGACAAGCATCGTGTATGTGGTTCTCTTGGGATTATTAGCATGTACACACTCATTTTCCTATAAGTAGCACGTATGTGCTCATTTTCCCAGAGGTAGCACGTACGCACTACTTTCCCTAAAAGAAGTGTGTATGCGCTACCTTCCCTAGGCTCGTGAACAACAAACCTAAGCGCGTACACGGTGAATTCAAATTTTAGAACCGCGTACACACTGCTTGTTTTTCCATGTTTTTTTTGGGTGGTGTCCACTTTTTTGACCACCTTCTTTATGCACATACCCTGGTGTCATATACTCCTTGTGACATTGCTCCTCATCTCTCATCTTCATCTCTTCTTCTACTTTACCAATAGTAGTGGCGTAAGCCATACTCTCGCTAAAGTGGGGCTAAATGTAGTGTCATAAAATTGTGACCCCTACATTTTTAACCATATTTTGGGTCCTCACCTTAGTGATGTCATCCCCTTCCCTAACCAAGAACTTATTTTGCTTTTCCAACCCTTCACTCTTCCTCCTTCATGTCTTGTGTCTTCTCTAGACCTTGTCTAGGCCCCAAAATAGGGTGGGACAGGGGCGTGGTGCCCTTTTCTCCCCTAGGACAAGGGTGTGGTGCCCTTGTCCCCCTAGGATAGGGGCCTGGCACCATTGTCCCCACCTTTGAGGGTGGCCCTATGTTCAGTCTGTCTGATCTACTATTCATTTCTTTTCTTTGAGGTTTTTTTTCCTCTTTGTTGGCCTTTGGTGGTTGAAAATTAATCTTTGAGGCATGTATCAAAGGGAATTCAATACCCTCATTCAAGGATGAATGGAAAAGCGAAAGGATAGATAAAGAGCATAAGGAGAAGATACAAGATTTCAAGGTCATCATCAAGCATTCAAGAATTCAAGTCTTCTTCATTCATCCATTGGAGCAACATTACAACATTCATTTGCAAGCATGTGTGTGTGTTAGGGTTTTGTCATGTTACATGCCATTTCATACAACATTTGTGATTACATTCAAGAAGTAAAGAAATCATCATCAACAAGTTCCAGATCTACAAAGTATACATCTCCATTATTTACATTTAGGTATTTGCCATTACTTTCTTTCTAGGTTGATTCCTCAACTGGGGTTTGACTGAGGCAAACCCCTATCCACTGTTGGATATCATTGGCATATGATGAACCGGTATGTTGATATGATGATAATGTATGTTGTCACTGATGTCAAATAAGTGTAAGTGAACCTATGTGCAAATTGGAAGAAGTTGGTGAACTGGTATGAAGAGGCATGAGGAGATTCAATGAACCGGTCTTAGGGTTTCACTAAGTGTGATTACTGGTTGGTAGTGTCAACTATATGCTTATCGGTTTGGTAATCCAGCTTGTATGATGAATTGATGATACTCTGTGATGAGTTAGCTAAGAGATGTGATTGAGGTGCCATGTCATCTTTGTGCGCATGAAGGATTGAGGCATAAGAAGATCGATCGCATTTGAAGTCTACCTCAGGAATGATCATTCTTCTTAGTGGTATGAGAAGAGAACGTGATGGGTTGCTGATTCCCATGTGCGGTGATGAATGAACGATGCAATTTGTCTTGTGATCTGTTTGAAATTGTAATGCTCTATGCAGTATGTTTGGACAGTCATGATTGGACCACCTATGTTGTAAACCTAAGCATCTTAGGGTTTAGGGTTTATGTTACCGACCTATCTATTGTTTATAAGATCGATGATGTTTGTTATTGAAAAGTTGCTGGCAAATGTTGTGTGTATGTATCCAAGTGAAGAGATACTCGATACTTGCCATACTGGTAAGAGGGAAACTGCAGAGTGTGATTGCAGAGTAGAGGATATGAAAAGGATTTGCCTTGGCATGTAGTGTTGTTATCAGATCATATTTTTTCCTGTTGTCTTCTAATCATTTCAACAGATGGAAAATCCCTTTATCAGGTAGCTTTAACAGGCTTATTGTAAAACCTATAACCAGGTGACTCAAGATCATTGAGTTCTATAAATCTTCTAGCGAGGTAACCTTTAATAGGGTATATAGCCATCCCTTAACCGGGTCATCTCTAACAGGATTGGTTCCTAGCAGAACCTTATTGTAAAGTCTTTAACTGGACTAGGCTCCTAACATACTGATCTTCAAAATAGTTCAAAACAAGCTTGTGGGTATTCATCCCCACCGTGGTTTTTCCAATTTGGGTTTCCACGTGAAAAATCTATGTGTTATGTGTTATGCATTTTTCATGTGATGTTTATGAAGTATTTGGTTGAAAGATTATGCATGCAGGGTTAATAGGTTATGGTATTTTTAGTATACCACATGCATATGTTTATGGGTGAAGTTGATGTTACATAATTGATTGCATTTGAAGTATTTAGACCTATGAGTTTATGGTGTCTGGTGTCTTACTGTGTTTAACCAGTATCGCCATGGTTAAGTTCAGTAATGGTGATAACCAGTTGGTTTTTTCTTTATCTAGATAAGTTGTTAGGAGAGTTTTTACTTGTACTGATTCACCCACCCCCCCCTCTCAGTACCAGTTGGGGTATCTATTGTTCATAATTATTCATCAATTGGTATCATAGCAACTCCAAGTCCTCGGTGATATAAGCTTAACCTCTTGAGGTAAAAGATCCTACTGTAATGATGAAGAGGGAAGGTGCTAAGTTATAGAGATAACTTTAAGATATGGAAGGACATAATGAAGATTTACATCAGGAGTATGGGTGCTCAACACTGGAGCTATGTTGAGAATGCATAAGTGACTCCCACTAGCACTTTGACTGATGATCAGAAGAGAGAAATCCAGGAAAATGGGCAAGTCATGGAAGCCCTTATTAGTAGCTTGTTAGACATTGAGTTTATTGATGTTCAAGACAAGGACACACCTAAGGATGTATGGGATACACTGGAAAAAATCTATGGTGGTCATGAGCATGTAAAACGAGCTAAGGAAGAAAGCCTTAGAGGTAAATTTGAGGATATGAGGATGGTTGAAGGAGAAACCATTCAACAGTATGATATTAGGATTAAGACTATGGTTGGTGATATCAAAAGCACTGGTGGAACTATTGATGATACCACTATTGTTAGTAAAGTCCTTGTATCATTATTAACAATCAATGCAATCAGAGTTGCTACTATCCAAGAATTGAGGTCTATTGATAAGACCAAGGTATCCTTAGACTCTATCATTGCAAAATTAACTACATATGAGTTGAATAGCTATGATGGTAGTGTTCAGAAGACTGAGTCAACCTTTAAAGAATCTACTGTACCATCCAGAAAAGGAAACGAAACTAGTACCAGTTATGAATCTAGGCAATGCAGAGATATGGATGATGAAGAGATTCTGATGGAGTTTGAAGCTCTTCTTGCTAAAAGACTTCCAAAGGGAACCAAAAAATATAGAGGTAAACTTCCTTTGAAATGTTTTTCCTACAAAGATAGGACATATAGCTGTAAATTGCCCTAACAATGACAATAAGGACAAACTAGAGAGGATCAGAAAGTATAAAGGAGGAAACAGAAGAAATTGTCTAGTTGCTGTGGATGAAGGTGTCACTGATGAAGAATCAAAAGATGAAGAAAATGTTCAGACATGGTGTCTGTAGCAGTAAAAGAACAAGTGTCCAACAAGAAATCTCTTGTCTCTCGCATTGAAAACTCCAATGAGTGGATAATTGATAGTGGTTGTTCTCACCATATGACTAGTGACTGGAGAAAGTTTATGTCTCTAGAGGAATATGATGGAGGTGTTGTCAGATTTGGCAATGATGCACCATGCTTGGTGAAAGGAAAAGGATCCATCTCATTGAATGGAAAGAGAAGTGCAGATGATGTCTACTGGGTAGAAGGTCTTAAGCATAACCTGTTGAGTTTTGCTCAGCTGAATAAAAAAGGATTAATTCTGGAATTCAAAGGTGGAATTTGCAGTATAATTGGAAAGAGTGGTGAATTTATTGTGACTGGTAAGTAGCCCAAGGTAACTTATTTCAGTTGAATGCCAAGATAAGTTGGTGTTTAATGGCTAGGTTTGATGATAGTTGGATATGGCATAGGAGACTCTTTCATATGAACTTTGACAACATTATTAAAGCTGGTAAGATCAAGGTGGTAAGAGGATTACCGGAGCTGGACAAACCTAAGAATTCTTTGTGCAGAGAATATGAACTTGGGAAGATGTCTTCCTAAAATTTTAAAGGTAAGTCTTTCTCAGCAGAAAATTTACTTGATCTTGTGCATACTGACTTGTGTGGTCCTATGAAAACTAGAAGTATTCAGGGAGATAGGTATTTTATGATTCTTAGTGATGACTGCTCAAGAATGATGTGGATCACATTCTTGAAAGACAAGTCTGAAGCATTTGGAAAGTTCAAAGCTTTCAGAGAATTAGTAGAGAAAGAAAGTGGTAAAAAGATAAAGTGCTTGAGAACTAATCAAGGAGGAGAATCACTTCTGATGAATTCAATAAGTACTTTGAAGATAACAGTATCAAGAGGCAGTTGTTTGCCCCAAGGAAACCACAACAAAATGGCATAGCAGAAAGAAATAACAGGACTATAGTTGAAGCAGATAGAACTATGTTGATCCAAGGAAAGGTTGCTCACACTTTTTGGAGAGAAGCAGTGAGTACTGCAGTCTACACTATGAACTAGGTACTCATCAAGAAAGCTAAAGATAAAACCCCTTATGAGTATTGGACTGGGAAAAATCTCACTGTGAGTTACTTTAAAGTGTTTGGTAGTAAGTGCTATATCAAGAGAGGTGAACATTTGAGAAAATTTGATGCAAAATGTGATGAAGGAATATTTATGGGATATTCCACTAAGAGCAAAGCTCTCAAGTGTTACAACAATAGAACTCAGAAGATTGTTCAAATTATCAATATCAGGGTTGAGGAATTCCCTGAGGAACCTGAGGAAACATGTAGCGAAGAAGTGGAAGATGAACCGGGTCTAGCTTTCTGGGAACTGGTTAAGAAAGAAATTTGTAAAGATCTTAATGTTCCTATACCGGTAGAAGCTACAGTAAGAGAAGAAGAAGAGGTTAGTGAAGAAGAAGAAGAAAAGTGACCAGATCAGGCTAGAATCATTCCTAGATATGGGAAGCTACACCATGATCCAAAGCAAATCATAGGAGACAAAGATGCAGGGATACTCACAAGAAGAAAAGTGAAAGAAAACTCTTGCATGATTTCTAAATTTGAACCCAAGACATAAAGAGAAGCTCTTACAGATGAAGACTGGATTAAAGCAATGGAAGAGGAGCTAGACCTGATAGAAAAGAATGTGACATGGTCTTTGGTGCCTACACCGGAACATAAAAATGTCATAGGTACCAAATGGGTCTTCCAGAATAAGCTAAATGAAGAAGGCACAGTTGTCAGGAACAAGGCTAGGCTTGTATGTAAGGGATATGCTCAGGAGGAAGGAGAAGACTATGGAGAAACTTTTGCTCCTATGGCTAGATTAGAAGGTGTTTGAATGCTACTTGCATTTGCAGCATTTAAGGGATTTAAGGTTTATCAGATTGATGTAAAGTTTTCTTTTCTGAATGGAATCCTAGAAGAGGAAGTTTATATAGAGAAATCAGAAGGGTTTGCCTTATCAGGATGTAGTCACATGGTGTGTAGATTACACAAAGCCCTGTATGGACTGAAATAGGTAGCTAGGGCATTGTATGAAAGACTAAACTCTCATCTTGTGAAGATTGGATTTCAAAGAACTAGTGAAGATAGCAACATCTACTTGAAATCAGAAGGTGATCAGATTCTGATTTGTGAAGTGTTTGTGGATGACATAATCTTTGGAGGAGATGATAAAATGAGTCATACATTTGCAAATGAAATGAAGAAAGAGTTTGAGATGTCTTTAATAGGACAGATAAAATTCTTCATTGGTTTACAGATTCAACAAATGAAAGAGGGTATCTTTATTACCCAGTCCAAGTATGTCAAAGAGGTCTGAAGACTTTTGGCATGGAGGAAAGCAAACCGGTTGGTACACCGATGGTGACTGGCTGTAAACTGACCAAGGAAGATGACTCAGCACTAGTGAATGAAAAAGAGTATCGGTAAGTGATCGGTAAACTACACTATGTGGTGCACAACAGACCGGATATTGCTCATGTAGTGGGCATAGTAGCTTGTTTTCAAAAATGTCCGAGAGCATCCCACTTGGTAGTTGTGAAGAGGATTCTTAGATATCTGAAAGGAACAATTGATTATGGATTGTGGTATACATATAATGGTGACTATAATCTCAAAGTATATACCGATGCCGAATGGGCAGGTAATGTGGAGACCAGAAGAGCACAACCAGTGGAGCATTATTTCTCGATGGAAGATTAGTCTCATGGACAAGCAAGAAGCAGAGATATGCTTCTTAATCTGCAATCGAAGCAGAATATGTGGTAGCATTTATGAACTGCACTCAAGCAATTTGGATGAAGCATGTATTGGAAGGTTTCAAGGTACTTGTATCTGAATCAGTGAACATATTTTGTGGTAACACAAGTGTAATAAACATCTCCAAGAATCCGGTATTGCATGCTAGAACTAAGTACATTGAGCTTAAATATCATTTCTTGAGAGAGAAAGTTCAGAATAAGGAGGTTGTATTACAACATGTTTCCAGTTTAGAGTAGCTAGTAGATATATTCACTAAGCCCTTACCGAAGACTACATTTACCTATTTGAGAGGTGAATTAGGGGTTCTGCCCCTCCATGAAATCAATTAAGGTTGTGTGCTCCGCATCAGTCAAGTACTATAGCATCAACTATTTTAGGATTGATGTGCTGATGGAAGCTACTCCTTAGGGGTAGCAACATAGTAGATTTTGGAATCTTATGCCTCCACTTTGGCATTGCTATCAAAGGGGGAGAGGATATATGATAGATGTATGGGAAGAAGATATCTGATGTATGGAGGAGAAGATATCTAATAATGCAGATACACTGATCTATGAGGTTTTCAGTTGCAATGCTACACTGAGTATTGCAATCAATGCTAAAGGGGGAGATTGTTGGATATCATTGGCATATGATGAACCAGTATGTTGATATGATGATAATGTATGTTGTCATTGATGTCAAATAAGTGTAAGTGCACCGATGTGTAGATTGGAAGAAGTTGGTGAACTGGTGTTAGGGTTTCACTAAGTGTGATTAGTGGTTGATAGTCTCAGCTCTATGGTTATCAGTTTGGTGATCCAGCTTGTGTGTTAAACTAATGATACTCTATGATGAGTTAGCTAAGAGATGTGATCGAGGTGCCATGTCAAATTTGTGTGCATGAAGGATTGAGGCATAAGAAGATCGACCATGTTTGAAGTCTACCTCGGGAATGATCATTCTTCTTAGTGGTATGAGAAGAGAATGTGATGGGTTACTCATTCCCATGTGCAGCGATGAATGAATGATGCATATTATCTTGTGATCTGTTTGAAATTGTAATGCTCTATGTAATATGTTTGGATGGTCAAGATTGGACCGCCTGTGTTGTAAACCTAAGCATCTTAGGGTTTAGGGTTTATGTTACTGACCTATCTGTTGTCTATAAGGTTGATGATGTTTGTTATTGAAAAGTTGTTGGAAAATGTTGTGTGTATGTATCCGAGTGAAGAGATACTTGATACTTGCCAGACAAGTAAGAGGGAAACTACAAAGTGTGATTGTAGAGTAGAGGATATGAAAAGGATCTGCCTTGGCATGTAGTGCTATTATCAGATCGTAGTTTTTCTTGTTGTCTTCTAATCATTTCAACAGATGGAAAATCCCTTTATCGGGTAGCTTTAACAAGCTTATTGTAAAACCTGTAACCAGGTGACTCAAGATCATTGAGTTCTTTAAATCCTCTAGCGAGGTAACCTTTAATAGGGTTTCAACCTTTAACAGGGTATATAGCCATCCCTTAACCGAGTGATCTCTAACAGGATCGGTTCCTAGCAGAACCTTATTGTAAAGTCTTTAACCAGACTAGGCTCCTAACATGGCGAGATTCAAAAGAGTTCAAAACAAGCTTGTGGCTATTCATCCCCACCGTGGTTTTCTCCATTTGGGTTTCCACGTGAAAAATCTGTGTGTTATGTGTTATGCATTTTTCATGTGATGTTTATGAAGTATTTGGTTGAAAGATAATTCATGCAAGGTTAATAGGTTATGGTATTTTTAGTATACCACATGCATATATTTATGGGTAAAGTTGTTGTTGCATAATTGATCGTATTTGAAGTATTCAAACCTATCAGTTTATGGTGTCTAGTGTCTTACTATGTTTAACTGGTATCACCATGGTTAAGTTCCATAATGGTGATAACCAGTTGGTTTTTGCTTTAGCTAGATAAGTTGTTAGGAGAGTTTTTACCTATACTGATTCACCCCCCCCCTCTCAGTACCGGTTGGGGTATCTGTTGTTCATCATTATTCATCATCCACAACCATTCTCCCTCTCTTTTTTGTATGTAGGTTGTAGGTGCGTAGTTGTAATTGCAGGTTTGGGCTTCATTTGCAGAGATGAAAGAACCCTTTTCATTTCGCAGATTTTGTGGCATACCACGTACATTCCTGCCACGGTCCTGACGAATTTTCTCCAAATTTGCAAGGCAGATCCATGTCAGATTAATTATTTGAAATCGGAAGTTACAATGCGACCCTGAACTGGTAGCACCTCATTTCACTCATTTCCTCTCTCTTGTCCACATAGTCAACAAGTCAACTTTCTCATTTACAAAAGAGGGTAAATTGCACTTCAACCAGTTGCAATCCACTCAAAATTCACATCCTTGTTTCCCTTGGATTTGGATCTAGCGGATTCAAGCCCCTCTTTTGAATGTAAAGTTCTTCCCAAGTGTAAATCATCCTAGTGGCTTCCTTTCTCTCCCCTAGGTGGGGAGTCACTAGGATCCAATTTTCCACTTTACAACAGGTTCAACATATCATGCCCACAAAAGGAGAGTATGTCTCTCACATTCCAAAGGGTGTATGAGACACCTTCTGAGGAATATAATTAAAATTACACATCAAATTTCCCTTGTATCTCCCAATCCCCATCTCAAAGTGTAAGCATAAAACAATTGGAGTTCCACTTAATAGTATGGTGGTGCTCATACCACATGAAAAATCGTGGGAACCCATGCCCCTTCAATTAACATTCACATAATAGAATTGTGGTAATTGCTACTCATTCCCTTCAAGTAACATTCACGTAATAGAATGGTAGTACTCATACCACATAGAAATACCATGGGTACTCATACCCCTTCCTAAGAGTGCCACACCCTACTAGAACAACCCGAGATACTCTTTCTTTTCACCATGGAACGATAGGTTTTCTCCTCAACACAAAGCAAAACAATGCAATCAAAATGAAATAAATTTAACAAGCAACTCATTGATATGCCAAAGTATAACCTACAAGAATGAAAAAATCATTGTTACCACTAGAAAATTATTAGAAAAGGGACATGAGTCCTCAAGAAAGTTTCCAAAGATGTGTGCATGTAATTTTGAACATATAAAATGAGCTAAATTAATATTAACCTATTCTATCCAAATAAAATAAACACTCATGATTAAGCACGAGTTAATAAAATATGATGAAAACATAAAAATCTCATCATATTAACCCTTTTTGCACCATGGAATGGTTGTTGTGGTAGAAGATGGAGGGAGAGGGATTGAGGATAAAATCAAGCCCATGGAGATTATCCTCGGGAAGATTGAATGGACAAGATGGACTTGGGTACTCTGGAGAACCTTTAGACATGGGCAAGTTCTTTGAGCAATGTGTCATGGTACCACATGTATTAAGGCCCATGTCTTATGTCCAAAGAGTCCATGCCTTTCTACAACTTGGACAATGTAGAGGATTGGAGGGGATCCAATTAGAATTTTGAATGTGCCAGAGGATGGTTAAGGGGTTAATATATTGTAATCCACATAATGAAAAGTGAGTAAAATAAACAATTAAATAAATAGGACATTTGTTTATTTTTTTAGATGAGGATGGGGAACTTAAGTAAAAGAATATTTAAATTTATTTATCTAAAGCGGACATTAAAATAAATATGATTAAGTGATTTAGGTTCTACATGGGATGTGGGCGAATAGTGATTTTATTAATTAAATAATAAAATATTAATAAAAGAATAAAATCACATAATTAATTAAATAATTAAAGTTTATATTCAATGAATTATAGAAGAAATAGTAACATATATTACACATCAATCTCTAGGAAAAAGTTGTAAATAATTATCGAGCCAATCACATCGAACTTTATTTTTGTCAATCACGTGCAAGAAGAATATGCAGTCTCGCTTTAGATAAAGCTGGATGCAGGCCAGGGACCCACAGAGGAATAGGATTCCAACTTCGATTTTCCGACAGATTGGTTTGCAATAGTAGTCAAGTCATAGCTGCCTCCACTACTCCCTATTAAACGCTCTCTGGGTTTCATTCATCCACACATGAAAATTTCTCTTATATTTTTCTACTCTAAGAATGGCGAAGGCTTGTCTTGTCATATTCGTATTCACATTGCTTTCTCTCTCTGCCATTTTGGGCACTGCTGAGAGTGAAGATGGAAGAGAGGCTTACATTGTTCATATCCTCAAGTCCATGAAACCCCAACACTTCACTTCGCACCAGCACTGGTATGCTTCAATGCTTGACCAGGTCGTGCAGTCAGAGCCGAGTGCAAATCAGATGTTATATACATATGACACTCTCTTGCACGGCTTTGCTGCGCGGCTGAGCAAGGCAGAGGCCCAGGCAATGGAGTCTACAGACGGGTGCTTGGCTGTCATTCCCTCTTCCCTCAATAAAATTGCCACCACGCACACACCAGAGTTCCTGGGTCTCTCCTCCTCCTCTGGATTGTGGTCGCACTATACATATGGCAAAGATATCATAGTGGGCATGATCGACACAGGAATATGGCCTGAAAGCAAAAGCTTCAAAGATGAAGGCCTTGGGGCCGCTCCGGCTAGATGGAAAGGCACTTGTGAAAACGGGCGGGGCTTCGATTCCTCCAACTGCAATGGAAAAATCATTGGAGCTCGATACTTCTCCAAAGGCTACGAAGCGCAGAACCCGTTTCCGATTAACGAGACTTTGGAGTACAAATCTCCGAGAGACAACAATGGGCATGGCACCCATACAGCCTCGACCGTTGCTGGTGCTGCAGTTTCCGGGATCAGTTACTTTGGCTTTGCCAACGGGACGGCCAGAGGAATGGCCCCTCAAGCCAGGCTGGCCATCTACAAAGCCTGTTGGGAAGATGGTTGCTATGACACGGACACCGTTGCTGCCATGGAACAGGCCATTGCTGATGGCGTGGACGTCATTTCTATTTCAATTGGGTCACGAGATAGGGCATTTTACAGTGATAACAGAGCTATTGCAGCGTTTGGGGCCATCGAAAAGGGTGTTTTTGTTTCTGCCGCGGCAGGAAACGCTGGACCTTATGCTTCCACTCTTGGTAACGTTTCGCCCTGGATTACTACTGTGGGTGCGAGCAGCATCGATAGAGATTTTCCTGCATCTGTTGTTTTGGGCAGCCAAGAGATGTACAAAGGCACTTCCACCTACAGCCGACTAGATGATGCAACCTTGCAACAGCCTCTGCCATTGGTCTACGTATCCACCAACGACAGCACAAGTTATTGTGTCCCTGGCAGCCTTGATCCCAATTTGGTTAAGGGCAAAATTGTGGTCTGTAATCAAATATCCTCCTTCAGAGAAGTGGCGAGAGCAGGAGGTGCAGGAATGATTGGTGCAAACGATGAACGTTATGGGTCACAGCAGCGCATTACAAATCCAAATATTCTGCCGGCTATTAGCGTGAGTTTGACGACTGGAGAAAAAATCAAAGATTACATCAAAAGCACCGGGAATAACGCAACCGCTACCATGAATCTCAAAGGATTGACGGTTGTGGGAAAAGAAACAACTGCTCCCATTGTGGCTTCCTTTTCTTCGAGGGGGCCTAGTGAAGCGTATCCGCAAGTTCTCAAGCCGGATATGACTGCACCGGGTTTGAACATATTGGCAGCATACGCCGGAGAGTTTCCCTACAGCATCCTTTCAGGAACTTCCATGTCGTGCCCTCACGTCAGCGGCATAGCAGCGCTGATAAAAGCCATACACCCTACATGGAGCCCTGCCGCTATCAAGTCTGCGCTCATGACCTCATCCTACTTGACTGACAATTCAGAGCAGCCCATCAAGATTTCAAATACAATGAAAGAAGCCGATCCCTTTGCGTTGGGTGCGGGTCACGTGGATCCAAATGCTGCGGTAGACCCGGGGCTTGTCTACGACATGGTGCCTCAAGATTACATCACCTTCCTCTGCTCTCTCAACTACACAGAACAACAGCTTTCTCTTCTTACAAAGGAGTCAGTTTCCTGTCCTAACTCCAGTTTGGAAGCCGACGATCTCAACTATCCATCATTTTCCGTTGTGATGAAATCAGGGAGCAATTCAGTTCAGGTAAAGAGGAGAACAGTGACATATGTAGGTACAGGGTCTGATGCAGTGTACCAAGTGAGTGTAAAGAACCCTGCTGGCATCACTATAAGCGTGGAACCTCAAACGTTAAAGTTCGGAAAGCCCTTGGAAACTGCCAGCTATAGCGTAAAAGTCGAAGGCACAGTCGCTTCTAGCACTGACACAGCTGCGTTTGGAGAGATAATGTGGAAATGTACTCACGGAGGATCACAGATTGTCCGAAGCCCAGTTGCCGTTAGCAATGAAGCTTGACAGTGACTGTCTCATCGTATCATTATATATAATTTATAATATTAAGAATGTAACGTTAAGTACATCTTACAAATTTAGCTCAGAAAGAGCCCTTCGCATATGTTGTGGGATGACTTGACTATATATATTAATCATTTTCATAAGTATATTTATATGTATGTGCACCTTCCCATTTAAATTTGATATTACCATTTATCATCTTTAATTAGAACATCACATTGCCTAATTCTCAGTTGATTTTTTTTCTATTCCTGTATTTAATTTGCAAGCATTCGAATTTTTTTCTATTTCGTATAAGACTTTCCACATTATTGTTTAGGTCAGAGGTTTAAGTTTAACGTAAAAAACTTTACTTTCCTTAAGCTCTTTTCTTTTAGCGTATTATCCAAGAGTTCTTGTGCTTGCTCATTGTTTTCCATGTTACATGCAATGACTTTAAGGTTAGCCACAACATCTACATCTGCTAGAATTCCTCTATTCTTTGATGGATGACCATTCACTGTTTCTAAATGCACACATTGGCCGACGCAAGAAGAATGCTGGTATAGATTAAAATTTTAATCTGACTATTCTCCAATCATATTTTATTTGAAAATTTCTTATGTTCTTTCAACAAAATATTTTTGTCATACCCTACAATCAATGCCGTTTCATGAGACCACATTTTCTTGAAGCTTTTCAATTTGTGTGCTTTAATTATTATTCAACAGTTTTACATGCATGTCTACCAAGGAACTCGCAACGTCAAAATCGAGTAAATTTCTCTTATGTTATTCTGTGTCCATACTTGTTCTAAAGCACAGAATTGGGCTTTATGCCTTCCAAATTACTTTTTCCTCCACAGTTTACGGATGTCAAATGATATTGATGAAGTTTCAATCATTTAAACGTCGACCTAAGCCTTCAGTCTTATATAAACTATTTCATCCAGAAAAACTACATAAAAACGAGACACTATAGTGAGTAAACTTGCTCATTAAACAATAACGTAAAATATTCCCTTTTCTTTTTATCCATTCACCAATGCTATCCACGTAACTTTATCCAAGGAATCAAAAATCTCACGTGAAAAGACACGCTGACGTAATTTTTTCTCTGATTTTCCACATTTTGCGAGAAGTCATTAAAGTGGAAGTGGGGCAATAATGTTAGATCCCATGTCTTATTCTAGAATCACGTCACAATTATTAATTTTTTTATAAATATATTAATGAAAATAACAAGTCACAAATAAATATGTAATCTTATATATTAAAAATAAAGTTATATAGGAGAAGTGTACCACTAACAAATTTTAAACAATATGTTGGATTTCAATGATTTTTGGGGGTTGTTTTCATATGCGACTTAACAGCTTATAGTTTTTGTTTTTGTTTCTAGGTAGTAATGACAAAGTGTGGGATTCATTATGAGCACAACGGTAAAAAACATACACATTTCAAAGAGTCCCCTGATACCTACTAAAAGATGTCCCAACAATCGTGCACTTAAAATTGTCAATACTTATGCACAAATGGTCCAATAGGGACACACAAATGTCTCATTAGTTGTGCACAAATGGACCAATTATGGTCCAAAAATGCTAAAACCTGACTAGCTATTGATACATGCTAAATTTATTAAAAAAACTTTTAGTTATCATTTATTTAGTTTCTTTAAAGTTAGTAATTGGTGGGTTGTGTGCATAAGGAGTGAACAGTTTATTGGAACTATAATGGCTACTAGTTCTCTTCCACTTTATATAAAATAATATATATTAAAATTATATATTAAATAATAATTTAATTTTATAGAAATTGGGATTCTTTTTACTTTTTGTTTTTTAATTTATATATTTTTATTTTTATTTAATTCATATTTATTTATATTCTTATATATGACTATTATTTATTATGTCTATTTATGTATTTAGTTTTAGACATTTAATTCTATATCAAATTTATCATAGTTTTGTTTGTATAGCCAAAAAGATAGTTGTTTGGTATTTTGATCATAAATTTTGAAAGAACACACAATTGCAACTACTTGTACATGTTCGAAGAATCATGAGATTAAAGTTGGTTTTCTCTCAAAATCATGTACAATCAATTCCACAAATGTGAATGCAACCTTAAATATCTTAAATTTTAGATCTAAACTTTAGTTATCTTTTACCCATTTTATTTCTCTCAAATCTTATAATTTGGTATTTTTCTTTTACTTCATTTCATGGCCCTTTCGTAACTAATTTGATAAATTTTATTTAATGGACCCCATTAAGTACTTCATTTTCGTTTAGATCATTTCTTATATTTGGTGCATACTTTGCATTTATGTTCTTGGCTTGGAAGGATAATTCATGACCTATTATATCTTGGTCAATCTTTACAAGTACTCACTTGTGTAGTATTAGAACTCTCTGTTTTATTTGTGGTACTTTAGTGTCATAATATGATTATAATGTGTATTCAAGATTTAAGTGGAGTTTATAAATATTGCATTAACCACAAATTGGCCTTGTGAAGAGTTGTCTTCACAATTGCGAGTTGCGCTTGATATTTTCACATCTTTTTGGACAAAAATAGCTTATGAATATATAAATCATTCACTATATGATACTTTTTTATGTTGGTTGTATACCAAAAGTTTAAGAGAAACATTTTAATCTTTGAAATGAACTAATGAAAAATATATATTTGTTATGTAATTATTGAAAAATATCTTGACCAAATATTTGTGTCATATTAATCTTCCTACAGAACTTCTTTACAAAAAAATAAATAAATATTTACTAGTTTTCTTTTTTATTATATGCATGCATATTTTCGCCTTCAACATATGGTTTTTTAATGATACTTTCATAAATCTTATATAAAACTAACTTTTATTGTTTGATTATTAGAATAAATTATATATTTGAAAACTAGAAATTAAATCCTACATTTGATATTTCCAATATTAATGTTCTATGTGTAAATTCTTGAAATTTATGTTTGAACTATGACGATTTTTATTATCAATAAAAATGTATCCACTTATGAGGTAAAAAGTAGACTCATTGTTTAACACCCATATAGATCTCATTTCTTTATAACCTTTTACAATTAAATTATGGTTTAATTATCCTCCTTTTTCTTGGATTCCCTCTAATAGGTGTTATGCAAAAAATAAATTTCTTAAATGTCATTACATAACAACCTATCATGCTAAATGTATGTTAGATTGACTGATAATAGTGATAATAAAATGGTAAGAAAGTTTCAATTAAAATTTAATGTTGTGGACTTTAGGTATCATTCTAAATCTCCTTAAATTGAAATGGCTTAAACATAAGCCACTAAAAAGTGATCCATAGAGATAAGGTGATTTCTAGATAACGAATGTATGAACATTAATGAAAATAGATAAGAAATGAACCTCAAGACAAACATAGCATATGAATATTACACTCCATATATTATTTCATAAAGATATTTTCATAAAGGTGGGTAGAAAACTAAATGAAAAATGACATTGATAATTTCACCATTATATCATGAAATAAATTTACTACTATATTAAATGTTAATATTAATTCAACATTAACTTTTTTTATATATTTAAAATATTAAAAATAAAGAAAATATTTTCCTTCCTTATTTTCTTTAATCTTTCTCTAATTAAAATTTTTATTTGTACAAGAGAATTTTTGCTTGTCATTTATTTAATCTTTTTACTATTCACTATAAATATCAAATAGTCAATACTGCTTACTATTATTAAAAAAATATAGAAAGTTTACGTGGTTTAAGAATAACCCTTAATATTATTTTCAATCAAACAACAATGTCCAATGGTGCTTTAAATCAAGGTATATCCAGGTACCCACACTCGCATGTAGCTTCCTTTATCCAGAAATATGATAGAAAGTTCAAAAGCAACTATGGTTTTTCCACACGGTTATGTCGCAGCCATCAGTTCCTATAAAACGCTGTCTCGTTTACATTCATCCATATAAAAGATATTTCTCTTATACTATTCTTCTAAAAGAATGGCGAAGGCTTGTCTTGTCACCTTCGTATTCACACTGCTTTCTCTCTCTGCCCTTTTGGGTACCGCTGAAAGTGAAGATGGAAGAAAGGCTTACATTGTTCATGTCCTAAAATCCATGAAACCCCAACACTTCACTTCGCACCACCACTGGTGTGCTTCAGTGCTTGACCAGGTCGTGCTGTCGGATCCGAGTGTGAATGAGATATTATATACATATGATACTCTCTTGCACGACTTTGCTGCGCGGCTGAGCAAGGCAGAGGCCCAGGCCATGGAGGTTATGGACGGCTGCTTGGATGTCATCCCCTCCTCCCTCAATAAAATTTCCACCACGCGCACACCAGAGTTTCTTGGTCTCTCCTCCTCCTCTGGATTGTGGTCGCGCTACTCTACATATGGCAAAGATATCATAGTGGGCATGATCCTACGGGAATATGGCCTGAAAGCAAAAGCTTCAAAGATGAAGGTTTGGGACCCGCAGCTCCCACTGGATGGAAAGGCGCGTGCGAAAGTGGGAGGGGCTTTGATTCCTCCAACTGCAATGGAAAAATCATTCGAGCTAGATACCTCTCGAAAGGCTACGAATCGGAGAACCCGAGTCCGATTAACGAAACTTTGGAATACAAATCTCCCAGAGACAACGATGGGCATTGTTAATATCTGATCGGGGGTTTAGTTTTATTTAGATTAATTTTTTATTAGTTTATTTTATTAGGTTTTTATATTCAAATTGTCATTGTTTCCATTCTTTTTTCTATCTGCTAACAGAGATTCCAAATTGTTATTTTCTGCCTGGGCTATCAGTGGTATCAGAGCTTTGGAGTTTGTAGTATATTTTTATGTGAAGCATCTGAAGATTGTAGCTTTCTACGTAATCAAAATACGGAAACAAAAATTGATTAGGTGAAATCAATTTATTTATTTTTACAAGAATTTTATATCTTGTTATATTTGGTAAAGTTGGGCAAGAGATTTTGAGCAATCCTATAAATTTGCAAACTGTGCAAATTCTATATACATTTATTTTCAATTTACAATGCAGTCTATTGTTTCATTGATTGGGGAAATATTAACTAGAAAAGATACTTGGTTGGAATGGCATAGAAAAGTGGAAACTACATTAATTTTTAATGATTTATGGTATAAAATATGTGATGGAGATACCCAACCTACAGAACCAACAGATGTTAAAGAAAAAGAATTTGGAATTATAAAAATTGAAAAGCCTTGGCTTTGATAAGAGCTTCAGTTAATGGAGATGTATATCGTCATATACAAGGATGCGAATTTGTTTGGGAAGCCCTTGACAAGTTAAAAAAATTATTTGATTCTCATTCAGAATTAAAATTTATTCAATTACAATTAAAATTGTTCAATCTTGAATTAAAAAATGGCAATGTTATGAGTTTGGCTTCTGAAATTAGAGCCATAAAACAAGACGTTAATGTTATTGGTGGGAAAGATGATATTTATCTCACTGCTTTTATTAAGGCACTCCTTCCAACACATTCTACTTATGTAGAGTCCCTTCAAGCAAGTAACCAATTGAAAACCATTACTTTTGATTTATTGGTTGAAAAGTTGGCTGAATGTGAAAAAGCTTTTGGAAGAAAAATAGATAATACTAATGAAAATGTTTGTTTTGCTCACCAAGAAAAACCTCTAAATAAGAGGCTCTTCAAGAGGAGGCTATAATGATAGAGGCAAAGGTAGAGATCAATGGAGGAAAAATGAAAATCAAAATGATAGGCAACATTTATATTGTAAAAGATGTGGTAGAAAAGGAAGTCATGAAGCACATGAATGCAAGTTGTCATGGGATAAGATAGAAAGTTTTAAAGAAAATATTTTTAAGCAAAATGATAAAGAAAAAGTTTATAATGATGATAAACATTCAGATGATAAAATTCCAGGAGCAGTCCAATTTGCTTGTGATAGTGATGGTGATCAATATGTGCTTTCTATTTCTGACTTTGCATCTAATCCTCATGGGATGATTCTTGGATCTTAGATACTGGAGCCACACAACATATGACATTCCGACGTGATTACTTTGATGAATTTTAAGAAAGTGCATGTGGTCCAATTTATTTAGTTGATAAATCAAGTCTCAAACCTATTGGAAAAGGAACTATTCGATTTAAGTTGCCTAATCTTCCAGACTTTGTGCTTCATGATGTATTGTTTATTCCTCAATTGTAACGTAATTTGTTATCACTAGTATTGATTCAACAACAAGGCTACTCTATTCTGTTAAAATATGGGCAAGTTATTGCTAGAAAACAATCAAATAATCAAGTTGAATTCACTGGATGTGAGGATGGAAGATTATTAAAACTAAATGGCATTTATTATTTTTCTAAAATTTTTACATATCTTACTGAATAAGGTAGTCTATCTCCTATTCTTTTATGGCATGCAAGAATTGGGCATATTGGTTATGATAACATTCATATCCTGCAAAAGAATGGTGTTGATGGCTTACCTGTTTTGCCTAAAACAACTGAAAAATGTGAAGCATGTATTCTTGCCAAGCAACATAGAAATTTTTTCCCTCCCTCCACTTGGAGAGCACAAAGAAAATTGCAGCTTATTTATTCTCATTTATGTGGGCCTTTACCACTAAATTTCGTGGGAGGATCTAAGTATTTCATGTTGTTTATTAATGATTATAGTCGCATGACTTGGATTTATTTCTTGTAGCAAAACTCAGAAGCTTTTGAAATTTTTAAAAGATTTCGTGTTATGATTAAAAAACAAGCTCAAACTCAAATTAGTACTCTTCGAACAGATAATGGTGGAGAATTTACTTCTCTAGTTTTTTAGGACTATCTACATCAAAATGGGATCCAACATCATCTTACTGTTCTAGGTACTCCTCAACAAAATGGTGTTGTTGAACAAATGAATAGAACTATCATGAATATGGTTCATGCAATGTTATATTTTAAAGGAATCAAATTACATTTTTGACCCCAGCAAAAGCTGTAGTTTATCTTCATAATAGATCTCCATCATCTGCATTACACCAATCTATTCCATATGAAGTGTGGTTTGGATATCCTCCTTCTATTCGACATCTTTGCATTTTTGGTTCCACTTTCTATGCTTTAATTCCCAAGGACAAAAGAAGTAAGTTGCAACATCACACTATTAAGTGTATTTTTCTTGGTTATTCAAAATATTCCAAAGCATATAGGTCGTATGATGAAGTCAACAAAACTTTCTTTATTCCATGTGATGTTGTATTTGTTGAAACCTCCAACGTTGATGAAAATTATGAATGTAAATTCAAACAACTTGATACAATTACAAATTTTTCTCCTTGAATAGAAAACTCTTGAGAGATTCCACATATAGAATCTATATCTCCAGGTAATCTAACTCATGTTGCTCCATCAATAAATGACCAAGAAGAAACCCATCATGATGAGCTTGAACTCTCTGAACCATTAACCACTAATGCAACATCTAGTAATGAAATAGTCACATCTTTTGTGCAACCAAAGTCTTCTCATAAGTGGGCAAAACAAGTCCAACAAACATTGAAAGATTTAAGACCTGATGAAATAGGTAAAATAGGTACAAGAAGCTCTTACAAAGAAAGGCTCCAAGCTCAAACCAATAGTGCTGATAACTTGGAGACCATTGGTGAACTCAATCTTATAATTGACTCTGAACCATCATCCTATAACGAAGCCAAAAATATTACACTATGGAGGAAAGCTATGCAAGATGAGTATGATGCACTTTTGAAAAATGGCAAATGGGAGTTGGTTGATCCTCCACTTGGTTGTAAACCTATTGACTGCAAGTGGATTTTCAAGAATAAATATAAAACAGATGGTACACTTGACAAACACAAAGCCCGACTTGTTGCCAAAGGTTATGCTCAGAAGGAGGGCATAGATTATGATGAAACCTTTGCACCTACAGCAAAATGGACCACTATTCGTGCTTTGTTGGCCCTTGCGGCTCAATATGGGTGGAAAATTCACCAAATGGATGTTAAAATAGAATTCTTAAATGGTGATCTCAAATAATCAGTTTATATGACTCAACCAGATGGGTATGCAGTCAATAGAAAAGAACATCAGGTATGCAAGCTTGTCAAATCATTATATGGTTTGAAACAAGCTCCACGAACTTGGCATGAAAAACTTATCGAGTATCTCTTAAAGTTGAATTTTCAGCATTTTGAATTTGATGATGCCACACTTTTTGTTAAAAAACATGATAACATTATTTCTTATCTTGTTGTTTATGTGGATGATTTATTTATCACTGGTCCCGATGAAAATAATATTCAAAACATGAAAGAACAACTGAAGCAAGGTTTTGATATGACTGATTTGGGCCATCTTCATTACTATTTGGGTATTGAGGTAACTCAAACACCTCATTTTACTTTTATCACCCAACAAAAATATATTGGTAAAATTTTGCAGAAGTTTGGCATGGCTGATTGTAAGCCCCTTATTACTCCTATGGAGAAAAATCTTAAGCTCTCTTCAGATGACCCTTAGCATTGGTTGATGTGACTATCTACAGGAAACTTGTTGGTAGTTTGATTTATGCTACAACTGTCCATCCGGATATTTCTTTTGCTATTGGAGTTCTTTCAAGGTTTATGCAACAACCTAGAGAAACTCATTGGTTAGCTGCCAAACACATTCTTCGCTATTCGCAATGTACTCAACACTATGGGCTCAAATACTCCAAGAACAACAAATTTTCTTTGGTTGTCTATTTCGATTTTGATTATGCAGGTGATTCCATAGATGGAAAATCTGCATCCGGGTATTTAATGTATCTTGGATCTGCTCTCATCTCTTGGAGATCTAAAAAGCAATCTATTCAAGCTGCCTCTTCTTCTGAAGCTGAATATATGGCCGCCTTTGAAGCAACTCGAGAAATCTTATGGCTTTGAAGAATTCTTGAAGACTTGCAGACACCACAGATTTTGTCAACTCCACTCTTCATTGACAATCAATCTGCTATAAAAATGGCAAAAAATCCAGTATTTCATGATCGCACCAAGCACATCAATACAAAGTTTCATTTGATTTGGCATTATGTGAAATATGACAGCATATACCTTAAATATTGCCCCACTACAGATCAACCAGTAGATATTCTTACCAAGGCTTTGGGCAGAGAAAAGTTTGAGAAGTTTAGAGAAATGCTCGGCTTAACCCCTTCAGATTAAGGGGGGGATGTTAATATCTCATCAAGGGTTTAGTTTTATTTAGATTAATTTTTCATTAATTTATTCAATTAGGTTTTTTCCATTCTAGCAGTTTTGTATAACAGTTTACAACTATTTTTGCCTCCTCTTATATCTGTTTGTTTATTTTATTTTGTTGTAACAGTTTTTGTGGGAATACAAATTATATTCAGATTGCCATTCTTTTCATTCTTTTTTCTATCTGCTAACAGAGATTCCAGATTGTTATTTTCTGCCTGAGGTATCAGGACATGGCACCCATATAACTTCAACCGTGGCTGGTGCCGCAGTTTCTGGATCAGTTACTTTGGCTTTGCCAATGGGGCGGCTAGAGGGATGGCCCCTCAGGCCAGGTTGGCCATCTACAAAGCCTGTTGGGAAGATGGTTGCTATGACACGGGCACCGTTGCTGCCATGGAACAAACCATTGTTGCCATGGAACAAACCTTTGCCGACAGCATCGAAATCATTTCTATCTCAATTGGCTCACCAGAAACGCCATTTACCGACGATAACAGAGCTATTGCAGCATTTAGGGCCATCGAAAAGGGTGTTTTTTTCTCTGCCTTGGTAGGAAACGATGAGCCTTATCCGTCTAGTCTTGGTAACGTTGCACCCTACATTACTACTGTGGGTGCAAGCAACATCAATAGAGATTTCCCTGCATCTGTTGTTTTGGGTAACCAAGAGATGTACAGAGGCACTTCCACGTACAGTCGACTAGATGATACAACCTTGCAATGGTCTTTGCCATTGGTCTACGTATCCACCAACACCAGCACAAGCTATTGTGTCCCTGGCAGCCTTGATCCCAAGTTGGTTAAGGACAAAATCATGGTTGGTGATCAGATAATGTCCTATAAAGAAGTGGCTAGAGAAGGGGGTGCAGGAAAGATTGGTGCAAATGATGAGCGTTATGGGTCAGAGCAGTGCATTACAAATCCAAATATTCTATCGGCTATTAGCGTGAGTTTGACGACTAGAGAAAAAATCAAAGATTACATCAAACGCACTGGGAATAATGCAACCGCTACCATGAATCTCAAAGGATTAATGGTTGTGCGAAAGGAAACAACTGCTCCCATTGTGGCTTCCTTTTCTTCGAGGGGGCCTAGTGAAGCGTATCGGCAAATTCTCAGGCTAGATATGATTTCACCGGGTTTGAACATATTGGAAGCATACGCCGGAGAGTTTCCCTACAACATCCTTTCTGGAACTTCCATGTCGTGCCCTCACGTCAGCGGCATAGCAACACTAATAAAAGCCATACACCCTACATGGAGCCCTGCTGCTATCAAGTCTGTGCTCATGACGTCACCCTACGTGACTAATAATGCAGATCAGCCCATCAAGGATTCAAATACAATTAAATAAGTGGATCCCTTTGCATTGGGCGTGGGTCATGTGGATCCAAATGCTGCGGTAGACCCGGGGCTTGTCTACGACATGGTGCCTCAAGATTACATCACCTTCCTCTGCTCTCTCAACTACAAAGAACAACATATTTCTCTTCTTACAAAGGAGTCAGTTTCCTATCCCAACTCCAGGTTGGAAGCCGACAATCTCAACTATCCATCATTTTCTATGTTGATGAAATCATGGAGCAATTTGGTCTAGGTAAAGAGAAAAACAGTGACATATGTGGGCATAGGGGCTGATGCAGTGTACCAAGTGAGTGTGAAGAACCCTGCTGGTGCACTATAATCGTGGAACCACAAACATTGAAGTTCGGAAAGCACTTGGAAACTACAAGCTATACTGTTAAATTTGAAGGAACAGTCGGTTATAGTGGTGAGACAATTGCGTCGGGAGATATAATTTGGAAATGTACCTAAGGTGGGTCATAGATTGTCTGAAGCACAGTTGCCATAAGCATCAAAGCTTGACAGTGACTGTTTCATCCTATGAGTACAAGTTCTACATTTAGGTGTTACAATTTAGCTAAAAAATGGACCGTTAAGTACTTCTTACAATTTAGCTCAAAAAGAGCCTTTCTCATATGTAGTGGGATGACTATTCTAAATATATATTACTCTTTTTTCATTAGTAGTTATCTATATGTTCCTTCCCATTTAAATTAGATATTTCCATTTATCTTGTTTAAGTAGAATGCCTAGTGCAGTCTAAGGAAATTCGACTCCACATTAGCTATTTGCCTGCGGTTGAAGTTTTCTATTCTAATTTGTGATTACTGCAATTCTATCTCTTTGAGGCATTGAATAAATTGTCTACACAACTTGTAAATGCTTCCATATCTTTCATGGATAAAGGCTTTACACAATCTTTGTTAGGTCGAAGGCTTAAGTTTAAGCTACATATCTTTACTTTCCTTGATCTCGTTTCCTTAAGCGATATTGTCCAACATTTAGTCTGTGATTATATCTCTTCTGTTATTTGTTCTATATTTGTTCTAAGACTTCCATAGGCTAGGTTGTGGAATTGGGCTTTATGCTTGCCAAATTACGTTTTTATTGAATGTTTTCTAGGTCTATTAAAAAAATCTATTGTAAGCATGTCCTACATCATTTAAACATCGGTCAAAGTCTTCAATCTTATATAAAGTATTTCATGTGAAAAAAACATAAAAAAGAAATACTTTTTAGTGAATAAAATTACTCTAAAAAATATTCCCATTCCTTTTCAGACCAGGTCATCCACATAACTTTCTCATCCGGGGAATAAAAATTTCAGTTGAAAAGACACCCCGAAATTATACCTTCTCAAGCTGGAAAATTATTCCCTTGTGTACTATTGGATCTCTTCTATGTTATTTGTGTTACTATTGTATCTTAATATGATTCTAACATGCGTAGTCATGGTAGCCCTTTCATGTTATCTAAAGCCCTTTAATTATAATAACTCTTTGACTTGTTTACCTAGCGGTTTATGTTTTAAGTGGAGTTTATTAATATTAAGGTAACCACAAATTGGCCTTGTGGAGAGTTATCTTCATAGTGGAGAATTAGCTAAGGTAGATACCTCTTTATTCTTTACTACACTTTTTTTTTATAATAGTGCCATGTATCATTGATGTATACTTGTATATGACATGGAAGTTCCATGCTTGAAAGTTGAGCTCTAATTGACCGCAAGCATAATATGTTGACACCTTATTTTTGTGATTATCATCTTTTATTTGTTCTTATCTGTAAGTTGTTCATTTGACAATTTGACCATATCATCGCGTATGAATAATCAAGATGAGAAATATCATAGTTGGGTTCTTTATGTTGACTGATTGTCTAAGGGTATTTGTTTAAAAAAAAATCATCATATATCCTTTATAGTGGAAATCCCACGTTGAACAATAATGATCATAGTCACTTTATATAAAGGAGGATGCAAGGACCCAGACTCTCATGTCGAGGAATATGATCTGCACTATGCTTTTCTCACATGGGTTAATCGGTAACATCTACCTCCGCTTATCCCTATAAAACGATGTCTGGTTTTCATTCATCCCTACACAAGATTTATAATATGTTGATAACTGATGCTACTTGAGCATGCAACTACATGCATCTCATAACTGTTTTTAGCCTCCACCACCATACACCACCATGCAGCTAGATTAATTTAGTTAATAGTTTTTTATTTCTCATACAAATAAAAAATGCTATGCATGTAGTTAGACTATTCTTAGATTAGAGCTTTCTTTAGAACTGTTGGTTTCTTTTCCACCAAATATTGCATGCCATGCATGTTCTATTTTTAGAGACTTTGAATTCTTTTTGTTAGTGAAGCTGGAAAACTCTATTTATAGGGAATCTTTGCATTATTTTTATTAAGTAGAAATATAGAATGTGTGTGCTGTTTTAATATGAGTTGTGTTTTATTTTATCTCTGCAATTTTTATTGTTGTTAGTTGTTTTCTCTGTTATTATATTTTCTTGATCGGCTGGCTAAAAGAACAGGGGCAGTTTTAGATTCTACAAGTGGTATCAGAGCAGGTAAAATTGTTTTGGGTTAAATTTTTATTGTTGGAATTTCGCCAAAGTTAATCATGTCAAATTCTAACCATATGCCTGTTCCAAAATTTGATGGGAATGATTATGATTATTGGTGCATTAAGATGCTGACCTTTTTTATTGGAAAAGATTTATGGGAGATTATTGAATAATGTTATGAGGAGCTAGATGATAGGAATACCCTTACAGCCAATGCAAGAACAACAAGAAAGGAAGCAAGGAAAAGTAATGCTCAAGCTTTGTTTCACATTTAGATAGCTCTTGATAAGAGCTTATTTACAAGAATATAAGGAGCAACAACTGCCAAAGATGCCTAGAAGACTCTACAAGAAGCTTACCAGGGCAGTGATCAAGTTAAAGTGGTCAAGCTTCAGACATTGAATCGAGAATTCAAAAATTTGAAGATGCAAGAAGCTGAAAGTATAAGCGATTATTGTGTTAGAGTAAAAGATGTGATCAAGAAATGAAGTTTTGATAAAAAAGGTGTTGAGATCTTTGACACCCAGATGGAATCATATAGCAATAATAATAGAAGAAAGCAAGGATTTGACAAACCAACAGTTTGATCAACTGGTTGGATCCCTGATGTCTCATGAAGAAAGATTGAAAGATTCTTTTGAAGGTCTAGAGAAAGCGTTTTTCTCTAAATTGCTAATCAAGAAAATGAAGATGTAAGTAGAAGTAGTGCCAAAGTCAATCAAGGCCAAGGTAAAGGAAAAAGCCAAAATTCTTCAAGAGCTAGAGGAAGAGGTGGTTCCAGAGGAAGAGGTAGAGGCAGATTTTATAAGAGAAATGTTCAATGTTACCATTGTAATAGGTATGGCCACTTTGAAAGAGAATGCAGATTGAAAGAAGGTAAAAAGGTAAGTGCACAAAGATGGTGGTAAAAAAGGGGGGTATAAGTGGACACTTTTTCTTTTTTTTTTTCTAAAACCAGGTGAACCTGAACTTGGAGGCAAAATTTAAAAGTCATCCACTCAAGATATGAAGATAATTAAAGAACAAATATTGTAGTACTCCGAATCTAGTTTCCAAAATACTAATTTTTTTCAAAATTGGATAAGATTAAGGGGGTCAAATCCTTCGCGCATGAAAAATAGACCCTAATTTTTTTCTGAAAAACATAACATAGTGTCTGACGTGCACATCAAAAAAGTCTTATTTAGATTTAGTATTTTAACAAATCCTTTGCAGAAAGATAGTTAAGAGTGAGTACTAGAAGATGTGTATTTTTTTGTAACTTTTTGTTGAGTATGTTTTTTTTAATGATTTTTCCAATCAAGCACATCCTGAAAATTAGGTACCTGTTTGTGTGCGAAGCATAAGTTGCACTATACAAATCGAAAATATAATTTTTTTTTTAAATTGTAGAGAATCAAGTGAGCTACAATAATATATAAATTTTTTTAAATTTGGTTAAGTATATCAGAAATTATTAAAAACATGGTGCACCTATGTCTATGAGAACTATGGAGACACTGGTAAAAGAAATTCAATAATAATATGTTATTGTTGTTCAAATTTTAAAAATATTGTATGGTTAGAAAGATCAAAAGATGGGTGAAAATATGGTGGCAATTTTAGAAATACCCACTTGATGAAGTGTAAACCTAATGATGACAAAGTTGATAAAATAAAACATGTCCAAAATGAGGGAAATGAAGGGAAATCAAACTTCCAACCTATAGCTTTGTCATCCAGGCCTATTTCCAAGCCTAAACAATAAAAAGCGCGTATGGGGTA